>NC_134906.1:4819518-4824518 GCF_041734735.1 Babylonia areolata | reverse complement strand
TTTAATGTCAATAGTTTTACAGCCCTAATGACATGGGGGTTCATAATACAAATAACAACATGCATCAATAGTAATGATATTGATGAGAACCAAAGCCAAAACGAAATCAATCAATCTGTGCAACAAAGTGCAGTTCGACCATCCATTCAAAGTAATGGCATGTAGTGAGAAATAAAAACAAAAACATATATAAATGTATAACATAAATATTTTCCATATGAGAATGACAACACAGATTTCACTTTTCACAATGAGCAACACCTGATACTATTTTATTATTGCTGATTTTTTTTTCGTCGCATGTTATTCGCTTCTGCAATATATTTTGCAAGTGACTGTAGTGAAGTTTCCTGATTTAGATTAAGCACTCCAAAAATATCTTCATTCTTTGCTGAATTTGTTTTAAATACAAAACATTTTTCTCGAATATCGTCATAAGCTTTACAAGTAAACAAAAAATGCAATTCATCCTCCCTTGAATGACCGCACATCGGACAAGGGGAGAGTAACGAGGGCTCAGTCTGAAACCACTTTTCATAAGCATTCAAACCAATCGTTCTCGTTCTAAATCTGGCGAGACTTGTTCGGTGCCACTTGTTTGTCACGACTGTGATATATTTTTCTGTTTGAAATATACTTTTAAAACTAAAAAAACATCTATATTTCTCAGTGCTTTCCATTTTACAGTGCCAATTCTGTTTATATGAAGCAATTAGCCTATCTTTGAATTCTGAAACAAATCCTGAGAGAGAGAGAGAGAGAGAGAGAGAGAGAGAGAGAGGTGGGTTGACGAGGAAGGAAGAGGGTTTAAAAAGTCGACCAAAAAAAAAAAAAAAAAAAGAGAAAAACTTTGATTGGACAATGGACGACGATGCAAAGAGGCGGACAGCGCAGCGAACGACCAATCAGCGTTGTGGTGGTCAATAACGAAATCTTGCCTGGACAGATTATTGTGTCTGGTGTCTGTCAACGCTTTCCATTAGCGCCGCTTCCGGTTTGATCAGAACGGGAAGAGGGGTGGGGGTTGGGGGGTTGGGGGTGGGGGGAGAGGGTCTGGGGATTGTTCGCGAGCTGGGCATAGAGGAGGCTGATGAAAACCGCGTGTTAGTTGAGAGCAAGTGAAAAGGATGATTAATACTGGGTGTATTATCGATTTTTGCGAAAGACGGGTAGAGGAGGAAGAAAGTGTGGCGCTTTGAATTTGTCTCTTTGGGGTGATTGTGTTCGGGACGTTCACGTGTTTCCTTTATCGCGCCTTCAGTCTCTCTCTCTGTCCCTGTCCTCCGCTGTTTCTCTCTCTCTCTCTCTCTCTCTCTCTCTCTCTCTCTCTCTCTCTCTCTCTCTCTCTCTCTCTCTCTCTCTCACGATCTCTCTCTCTCTCTCTCTCTCTCTTTCTTTCTCTCTTTCTCTCTCTCACACACACAGACACATACACACACACAAACACATACGCGTGAGCACACACACACACACACACACACACACACACACACACACACACACACACACAGAGACACACACACACACACACACAGACACACACACACACACACACACACACACACAGACAGACACACACACACACACAGTCTCTCTCTGTCTCTCACTCTCTCTCGTTCAATCTCAACATTTGTCCTTGCACGCACAGAAGTCATGCAGAATGTACTGAGATGTTTGATCTTGTGAATACCTCTCCTTCTCTCTCTGTCTCTCTGTCTCCCTCTCTCTCTTTCAATCTCAACAACATTGGTCCTTGCACTCTTGGAAGTCGTGTTTATTTTTGGACTCTCTCTCTCTGTCTCTCTCTCTTGAACCAGCCTTGAACTATGGAGCGGAAATATGGGGACTCATGTCAAATAACCAAATGGAAACGGTACATACATGTGCATTGAAGCGCTTTATTGGTGTCCCGTTATGGCAGGTACCCATTGCATATTAGATCAGTTGTAAAATGCATAAAATATTGGCTCAAACTAACAAGTTTGTGTAGGTAAGCATACGAGATGCTGCTGCTGCAAGAGGAAAAGGGCCTACAAACCCCAGTACCATTGTTATCATGCCTGTGACCTACAAACCCCTTTACCATTGTTATGATGTCTGTGACCTACAAACCCCATTACCATTGTGATGATGTCTGTAACCTACAAACCCCAGTACCATTGTGATGTTGTCTTTTACCTACAAAACCCCAGTACCATTGTTATCATGTCTGTAACCTACAAACCCCAGTACCATTTTTATAATGTCTGTAACCTACAAACCCCAGTACCATTGTTATCATGTCTGTAACCTACAAACCCCTTTACCATTGTGATGATGTCTGTAACCTACAAACCCCAGTACCATTGTTATGATGTCTGTAACCTACAAACCCCTTTACCATTGTTATGATGTCTGTAACCTACAAACCCCATTACCATTGTTATGATGTCTGTAACCTACAAACCCCAGTACCATTGTTATGATGTCTGTAACCTACAAACCCCAGTACCATTGTTATGATGTCTGTAACCTACAAACCCCAGTACCATTGTTATGATGTCTGTAACCTACAAACCCCAGTACCATTGTTATGACGTCTGTAACCTACAAACCCCAGTACCATTGTTATGATGTCCATAACCTACAAACCCCAGTACCATTTTTATAATGTCTGTAACCTACAAACCCCAGTACCATTGTGATGATGTCTGTAACCTACAAACCCCATTACCATTGTGATGATGTCTGTAACCTACAAACCCCAGTACCATTGTTATGATGTCCATAACCTACAAACCCCAGTACCATTTTTATAATGTCTGTAACCTACAAGCCCCATTACCATTGTGATGATGTCCATAACCTACAAACCCCAGTACCATTGTTATGATGTCTGTAACCTACAAGCCCCATTACCATTGTTATAATGTCTGTAACCTACAAACCCCAGTACCATTGTTATGATGTCCATAACCTACAAACCCCATTACCATTGTTATGATGTCTGTAACCTACAAACCCCATTACCATTGTTATGATGTCTGTAACCTACAAACCCCAGTACCATTGTTATGATGTCTGTAACCTACAAACCCCAGTACCATTTTTATAATGTCTGTAACCTACAAACCCCAGTACCATTGTTATGTCTGTAACCTACAAACCCCAGTACCATTGTGATGATGTCTGTAACCTACAAACCCCAGTACCATTGTTATGATGTCCATAACCTACAAACCCCAGTACCATTGTTATGATGTCTGTAACCTACAAACCCCAGTACCATTGTGATGATGTCTGTAACCTACAAACCCCATTACCATTGTTATAATGTCTGTAACCTACAAACCCCAGTACCATTGTTATGATGTCTGTAACCTACAAACCCCAGTACCATTGTTATGATGTCTGTAACCTACAAGCCCCATTACCATTGTTATGATGTCTGTAACCTACAAACCCCAGTACCATTGTGATGATGTCTGTAACCTACAAACCCCATTACCATTCTTATGACGTCTGTAACCTACAAACCCCAGTACCATTGTTATGACGTCTGTAACCTACAAACCCCAGTACCATTGTGATGATGTCTCTAACCTACAAACCCCATTACCATTGTTATGATGTCTGTAACCTACAAACCCAAGTACCATTGTGATGATGTCTGTAACCTACAAACCCCAGTACCATTGTTATGATGTCTGTAACGTACAAACCCCAGTACCATTGTTATGATGTCTGTAACCTACAAACCCCAGTACCATTGTTATGATGTCTGTAACCTACAAGCCCCATTACCATTGTTATGATGTCTGTAACCTACAAACCCCAGTACCATTCTTATGATGTCTGTAACCTACAAACCCCAGTACCATTGTTATGATGTCTGTAACCTACAAACCCCATTACCATTGTTATGATGTCTGTAACCTACAAACCCCAGTACCATTGTTATGACGTCTGTAACCTACAAACCCCAGTACCATTGTTATGATGTCTGTAACCTACAAACCCCATTACCATTGTTATGATGTCTGTAACCTACAAAATCCCATTACCATTCTTATGATGTCTGTAACCTACAAACCCCAGTACCATTCTTATGATGTCTGTAACCTACAAACCCCAGTACCATTGTTATGATGTCTGTAACCTACAAACCCCATTACCATTGTTATGATGTCTGTAACCTACAAACCCCAGTACCATTGTTATGACGTCTGTAACCTACAAACCCCAGTACCATTGTTATGATGTCTGTAACCTACAAACCCCATTACCATTGTTATGATGTCTGTAACCTACAAACCCCAGTACCATTGTTATGATGTCTGTAACCTACAAACCCCAGTACCATTGTTATGATGTCTGTAACCTACAAACCCCAGTACCATTGTTATGATGTCTGTAACCTACAAGCCCCATTACCATTGTCGTAATGTCTGTAACCTACAAACCCCATTACCATTGTTATGATGTCTGTAACCTACAAGCCCCAGTACCATTGTTATGATGTCTGTAACCTACAAACCCCAGTACAATTGTGATGATGTCTGTAACCTACAAACCCCATTACCATTGTTATGATGTCTGTAACCTACAAGCCCCAGTACCATTCTTATGATGTCTGTAACCTACAAACCCCAGTACCATTCTTATGATGTCTGTAACCTACAAACCCCATTATTGTTGTTATGATGTCTGTAACCTACAAACCCCAGTACCATTCTTATGATGTCTGTAACCTACAAACCCCAGTACCATTGTTATAATGTCTGTAACCTACAAACCCCAGTACTATTGTTATGATGTCTGTAACCTACAAACCCCAGTACCATTGTGATGTTGTCTTTTACCTACAAACCCCAGTACCATTGTTATGATGTCTGTAACCTACAAATCCCATTACCATTGTGATGATGTCTGTAACCTACAAACCCCATTACCATTGTTATGATGTCTGTAACCTACAAACCCCAGTACCATTGTTATGATGTCCATAACCTACAAACCCC
>NC_134906.1:4807018-4814518 GCF_041734735.1 Babylonia areolata | reverse complement strand
TACACACTAACATTAAAGAAAACAAACACACATACACACACACACACACAGACGGCCACACAGGTACACAGACACAGACATACATACAGACAGACACACACACACACACACACACACACACACACACACACACACACACACACACACACACACACACACACACTCACGCCATCTAGATCCTCGAGGACCATCTCCGAGTCCCCCACCCACCCACACATACATTTGAAATCAATTTAGGAAACACGTAGACCAAGCTTAGGATACCACAGTGGAGGTTTTGTATTTGTGTTGTATTTGTATTTCTTTTTATCACGACAGATTTCTCTGTGTGAAATTCGGGCTGCTCTCCCCAGGGAGAGCACGTCGCTACACTACAGCGCCACCCTTTTTTTTTTTTTGTATTTTTTCCTGCGTGCGGTTTTATTTGCTTTTCCTATCGAAGTGGATTTTTTTTACAGAATTTTGCCAGGAACAATCCTTTTGTTGCCGTGGGTTCTTTTACGTGCGCTAAGTGCATGCTGTACACAGGGACCTCGGTTTATTGTCTCATCCGAATGACTAGCGCTTCACACAAAAATAGATTAAAGTGAGGTAAAGGAAAGATAATATGAACCGGCAGCAAGAGCCAGAGAAACTGACCGAAAATAAGAGAGAATGAAAAGAGAGAGAGAGAGCGAGAAAGACAGATAAAATTATAGACAGGGAGACAGACAAGAGAGGAATAAAGAGGCAGACAGAGACAGACAGAGATAGGCAGAAAAAGACAGAGACAGACAGGAACAGACAGAGAAAGACAGGGAGACAGAGACATACAGAGACAGAGACAAAGACAGACAGGCAGGAACAGAGACAGACATGAACAGACGGACAGACGGAGACAGGCAGGAACAGAGACAGACAAGAACAGAGCCAGAGACAGACAGAGACAGGCAGGAGCAGACAGAGACATATAGGAACAGACAGAGACAGACAGGAACACGCAGAGACAGACAGGGAGACAGAGAGGAACAGACAGAGACAGACAGGGAGACAGGAACAGACAGACAGACAGGAACAGAGACAGACAGGGAAACAGACAGAGACAGACAAAGAGACAGACAGGACAGACAGGGACAGACTAAGAGACAGACAGGGACAGACTAAGAGACAGACAGGGACAGACTAAGAGACAGACAGGAACAGACAGAGACAGACTAAGAGACAGAGAGGAACAGACAGATAGACAGGGACAGACAGGGACAGACAGGGACAGACAGGGACAGACTAAGAGACAGACAGGGACAGACTAAGAGACAGACAGGGACAGACTAAGAGACAGACAGGAACAGACAGAGACAGACTAAGAGACAGAGAGGAACAGACAGATAGACAGGGACAGACAGGGACAGACAGGGACAGACAGGGACAGACTAAGAGACAGACAGGGACAGACTAAGAGACAGACAGGGACAGACTAAGAGACAGACAGGAACAGACAGAGACAGACTAAGAGACAGAGAGGAACAGACAGACAGACAGGGACAGACTAAGAGACAGGCAGGGACAGACTAAGAGACAGACGGGAACAGACAGGGAGACATAGAGGAACAGACATAGTCAGACATGAACAGGCAGAGACAGACAGGGAGACAGAGAGGAACAGACAGAGACAGACAGGGAGACAGAGAGGAACAGACAGACAGGAAGAGAGACAGACAGGGAAACAGACACAGACAGACTAAGAGACAGACAGAACAGACAGAGACAGACAGGGAGACATAGAGGAACAGACAGGGAGACATAGAGGAACAGACAGACAGGGAGACAGAGAGGAACAGACAGGGAGGCAGAGAGGAACAGACATGGAGACAGAGGGGAACAGACATGCAGGGAGACAGGGAGACAGAGAGGAACAGACAGACAGGGAGACAGAGAGGAACAGACAGACAGGGAGACAGAGATGAACAGACATGGAGACAGAGGGGAACAGACATGCAGGGAGACAGGGAGACAGAGAGGAACAGACAGACAGGGAGACAGAGAGGAACAGACAGACAGGGAGACAGAGAGGAACAGACAGACAGGGAGACAGAGAGGAACAGACAGAGACAGACAGGAATCGACAGGAACAGACAGAGACAGGAAGAGACAGGGAGACAGGAATAGACAGGAACAGACAGAGACAGACAGGAACAGACACAGACAGGAACAGACAGAGACAGACAGGAACAGACAGAGACAGACAGGAACAGAGACAGACAGGGGGACAGACAAAGATATACAGAGCGACAGACATGGAGACAAAAAGAACAGACAGACAGACAGACCGCGGGAGAGAAGCAAACTTTAAAACACACACACACACACAAAAAAAACATTTTTGACATTACGATCTCCGAACGTTTTTTTTCCCCTGTCGTCTGCAAGAGGAGTTAACTCACTCAGTACGGCCAGTCCTCTCTTCTCCTCTACACAGGCCCCTCGGATGTCCAGTGGGTGTCTGAATGACCCAACCTTTAGCTTCCGTCGTCAGAATTGTGGTATTCTTTGTCAACATTCACCTCTTCAGTATAAGAGCCTTCCGCTTGCAATATTTTGATGGTGGTATTTGGGATGAAACGCTGTTAACGTCGTCTCTTTCGCCGTTCTTATGGAGAGAGTTAAAATGTCGTGTGCCAGGTCCTGATTCCAAACTGTGTTATCATGTGGACAGATTTTTTTTTCCTCTGGATATCGAACACGACAGCGGAAGTTTTTGCTGGGGTTTAAATCGACCGACAGGTGAATGCGTTCGTTCTAAGCACACATGCACACACTCGCAGAGAGAGAGAGAGAGAGAGAGAGAGAGAGAGAGAGAGAGAGAGAGAGAGAGAGAGAGAGAGAGGGAGAGAGAATGAATGAATGAATGAATGAATGAATGGTTTATTCATTATAGGCCAAGGCCTCTAAACGTAGGGGTATGCAACAACATAATTATACCGTCACACAAAAATATTGGAATGCAGTCTGTTATGAGCACAGTGTCTTTCTATCTTAAATGCTTGATACAAAAATATACAAATATTTTATTACTACCTTTTGATTTGTTGAAGACATTAGCATAATAAAACGGAAGAGACTAGGCTGCCTATAATACTTTTTTTCTGGGATAAACCGTTGTCTTCAACTCTGAATCACGGGGCATACTAGGACAAAAGGTACTTCATCTTCTTCGCAATGTCCACAAAGTGGGCATGTTAAGTTTTGATCGGTTTGGGTTTTATACCTATAATGATGAACATGAATATCTGACACACCAAGTCGAAACTTTGACATAATTTGGATAACAGCACGATACAAATTTAGAGATAGATAGAAGGAGGAGAAGCAGAAGCAAAAAAAGAAGAAGAAGAAGAACGAGAAGAACAAGAAGAAACAGAAGAAGAAGCACAAGCAAAAGAAGAAGTAGAAGAAGAAGCAGAAGCAAGAGAAGGAGAAGACATAAGTGTGTGTACGTGCAAATAGGAAATCATGTCGATTTTGGATGGTTGTCCGTGGGCATTATACAAAAAAAAAAAAAGTGATAAGGCTTTCTGCACAAATCATTCTCTGAATAAAACTTCGCCTTTCTTTCAGTGACATGTTGTCGGAAACTACCTGATCTGAATGCGATGCGGCACGTGCTGACGAATGAATAATAAAACTGCTAGATATAGTATTCCCGCTCCCGTCCCCTCCACCCCCCTCCAACTTCCCGCCGCCCCCTCCCCCTCCCCCTCCCCACCACCAAAAACAAACTTGGATGAATATAGATTGTGCAAGTACACACTGTAAGTACAACAGACTGAGAGTAAAATACAGTAGCCTTTCTATCCTTCACTCGAAGATTAAGATGTAATGTTTGAGATCTATCTATGGAGTGATGGCGTAGAGGTAACGCGTCCGCTTAGGAAGCGAGAGAATCTGATCGCGCTGGTTCGAATCACGGCTCAGCCGCCGATATTTTCTCCCCCTCCACTAGACATTGAGTGATGGTCTGGACGCTAGTCATTCGGATGAGACGATAAGCCGAGGTCCCGTGTATAGCATGCACTTAGCGCACGTAAAAGAACCCACGGCAACAAAAGGGTTGTCTCTGGCAAAATTCTGTAGAAAAATCCACTTTGATAGAAAAAACAAATAAAACTGCACGCAGGAAAAAATACAAAAAATGGGTGGCGCTGTAGTATAGCGACGCGCTCTTCCTTGGGAGAGCAGCCCGAATTTCACACAGAGAAATCTGTTGTGATAAAAAGAAATACAAATACAAATCTATCTATCTATCTATCTATCTATCTGTAAGTGTGTGTGTACATGCATGGGAGAAAGAGAGGGTGTATATATATATATATATATATATATATATATATATATATATATATATATATATATATATATAATCGTCGCGCTGCTTTATTATGATAACGGGCACAACCTGAGTTCTGTTATGTTATACATTTAAAACAACGAACGTACATGTTTAAGCGGATTTGCTCACGATGGAAGGCATTTACCTTTTTGATTTTTCGATTCATGTGTTTGCATGCCCGGTTTTTACAAAATCGAGTCTGCGCGCGCGCAAGTGTGTGTGTGTGTGTGTGGGAGGGGGGGTGGGGGTGGGGGGGTTGGGGGAGAGGGTGTATGTGTGTGTGCTCAACATTGTAATGGGTCAGAAGGCCTTCTACAATAAAACATTTCTGAGTTCTGAGTTTCTCTCTCTCTCTCTCTCTCTCTCTCTCTCTCTATATATATATATATATATATATATATATATATATAATATACAGTGACAGACAGACAGACAGAGAAAGAAGAAAGGCAGAGACAGAGAGAAGGGCACATAGACAGACATACAGAGAGACAGACACAGACAGACAGAGGCATGCTTTCCATATCCTGTCGGAAGCGTGATCAACGCGTACATTGATCCCCGTGCTTCACAGACGGTCGGGGTTGTCTTGAGACGCAAGATCTGTTGCGGCATGTATCGTTGCCCCTGTATGGACTGTCGCCGGCGACAATACGTGCAGCCCTCACTACACACACACACACACACACACACACACACACACACACACACACACACACACAGAAATGACAGATTTAATACAATACAGGAATGACAGATTTCTTTAGAAACTGTATTTCTTCGAAACATTCACATGAACAAATGTATATATATTTTTTTTGCAAACTGTTTCTAGGGGTACATTCTAAAACAATGAATCTGCCAACTCCAGCAGAATTGGGCAGATTTTCAATTGGAATTCATATTGCATGCAGAGTTCTTGACCACTGGACTCATATTCTGGATGCACATGATGATAGCCATATCAAATAGGTCTATATGTCAATGATGAACCAACCAGACACAATTGAAAACCCCTGGATACTATTCGTGAAGAATATTCTTCACAATGTAGGATTAGGTCATGTTTGGATTAATCAGTCGACATTTTGTAGCAGCAGACTTAAATTCATATTACGTCAACAACTAAGAAATAGATATATACAATTCTGGAAACAGAGAAAAACTGAACACAACAGATTAGACTTCTACAACAAAATTAAAAGAAACGATTATCAAATTGAGAATTATCTAACTGATAAAATCGATCCTGTTCACAAACAAGCTCTTTGTCAACTCAGAATAAGCGCACATTATTTAAATATCGAACGAGGAAGATATGCAAACATTCCCAGAGAAGAGAGGTTATCTGATATATGTGAAGTTGTTGAAGATGAATTACATTTCTTAGATACGTGTATCTTATTTCATAATTTGCGAAACCACCTATTTACAACTGTACACCATTATGATCATCAATCAAATGTGATCACTAGAAAAATACCAAACAATATCCTAAAACCAAGTGATTTATTTAACTGCGATGACTGTCAAAAAGCACACGACAACTATGTATTTCATTGCATGCGTATTAGATGACCGTTTATTTCTTTGTTCCTTTTGTTCTTTGTTGTGTCTATTAATCCTTCGGGATTTTATGACAATAAATGAAGTCAAGTCAAGTCAAGTCAAGTCACACACGCCAAATACACCTGCACACATTTACCCCCCACCTCTCCCACCACATACCCCATTTGAATAAACACGAATGTACTCCTCAAACACACGCACGAGATACACGCGCGCGCATACACTCGCAAAAACAAGCACACAACAATCTAATACGCACGTGCGCACACGAACACACGCACACAACAGCAACAGCACCAGTACAGGGTGGAGACGGCACATGCAGTGTGGGCTGCGCGCGACAATCCATGCCAAGGCGACAATCCATGCCAAGGCGACAATCCTTGCAAAGCCGACAATCCATGCCAAGGCTACAGTCCATGCCAAGGCGACAATCCATGCAAAGGGGGCAATCCATGCCGAGGCGACAATACATGCCAAGGTGACAATCCATGCCAAGACGACAATCCATGCCAAGGCGACAATCCATGCAAAGGGGACAATCCATGCAAAGGGGGCAATCCATGCCGAGGCGACAATACATGCCGAGGCGACAATCCATGCAAAGGCGACAATCCACGCAAAGGCGACAATCCACGCAAAGGCGAAATTAGATGCCGGAACAAGGTCTGCCTTCGGCAGTACCATTAACTGTCTGCATGGCAATGGTGTCATCATTTTTGTTCTGTGTTCCCCAGCCAGACAGGGTGTGGTGGGGGGCCATAAATACACACGTCAAGAACGCAACGCAGACATAACGCGAATGGTTTGTCTCTCTCCCCCCCCTCCCCCCAGCTCCCCCCGCCCCCCGCCCCCCAACACACACTCTCACTCTCTCTCTGTCTCTGTCTGTCTGTCTGTCTCTCTCTCTCTCCCTGTCAACAAACAAACAGGTACCCTCTTTATATAAATTCATGTATAAGATGTATTAGCTACTGGCTTTAGTTAACGAGAATGCATGAGTGTAGATTACCACACAAATCATATCGAACCTTGCTCGATCTGGATGCACGTGACAAAAGAAACTGGGTTTCGAACATCTGCTGTAAATTGTATATATTTGGATTTGGTTACACCATGGCGTAGAGAGTATTGACGAATTTCTTAGAGTGTTTAAAGAAAGGGAAGCTGCATGCAGATGGCAGAAATGGGATTTTCATGTTAGTAATTGCGAGAGATTTAATGTTTACAGAACATTCTGCACCGTACCAGATGTCAAAACGTATTTACTTTTAATCGTAGATCAACACTTAAAGTATTAAATGGCAAGATTCAGGCTTGGTATTTCTGAAAATTGCAGTACATTATTACCGATATAGAATACCTAACGCAACTGATCTGAGGTGCAAACTTTGCAGCAAGGAGGAAGAAAATAAAATAAATTTCGTCCTAACTTGTCCTGTCCTGCATGACTTGAGAACAAGGTATGTATCACACAAATTCTGTAAATTTCCCAGTCAGCATAGATTAGCATCACTCATGGCTTCTCGGCATGAACAGACCATTCGCATTTTGTCAGTTTATTT
>NC_134906.1:4797018-4802018 GCF_041734735.1 Babylonia areolata | reverse complement strand
ATAATAATAATAATAATAATAATAATAATAATAATAATAATAATAATAATAATAATAATAATAATAATGATGATACGAAGAAGAAGAAGAAGAAGAAGAAGAAGAAGAAGAAGAAGAAGAAGAAGAAGAATATTATTATTATTATTATTATTATTATTATTATTATTATTATTATTATTATTATTATTATTATTTCATTTTGATATAGCACTATAATACAAGCATAAGCAAGCTCAAAGCGCTTTACAATCCAGAACCTAAAGTGAAACAAGAGATCATATAAAAAGTAGTAGAAACATAAAACGGAATCATTGATATTATAAAAAAAAAAACAAAAAAAAACACACAATGCATAAAACTCACAACAAAGTAACATGCTATCAAGACTACAACTGTTACTCTCCAACACTCACTCTAACACACACGCACAAACACACACACACATGATTAAACGGCTGAGACGACAGCAATTTTCAATTAAAATGCATACACGTAAAAAGGAACATAATTGTAAAGGACGGACGCAGACGGGCACACAGGCATTGGGACAGAGAGGTGAGTGAAATGATTGTATACATAAGTAGAGTGATGGCCTAGAGGTAACGCGTCCGCCTAGGAAGCGAGAAGAATCTGAGCGCGCTGGTTCGAATCACTACTCAGCCGTTGATATTTTCTTCCCATCCACTAGACCTTGAGTGGTGGTCTGGACGCTTAGTCATTCGGATGAGACGATAAACCGATTATCCCGTGTGCAGCATGCACTTAGCGCACGTAAAAGAACCCACGGCAACAAACGGGTTGTTCCTGGTAAAATTCTGTAGAGAAATCCACTTTAATAGGAAAAAACAAATAAAACTTCACGCAGGAAAAAATACAAAAAAAAATTTAAAAAATGTGGCGCTGAAGTATAGCGACGCGCTTTCCCTGGGGAGAGCAGCCCGAATTTCACACAGAGAAATCTGTTGTGATAAAAAGAAATACAAAATACAAATACAAAATACAAATACAGGATGGAAATGATACAGACACATAGACACGGACATTGAGAATGCATCATTTGTTTTTCAGTCTCAGTAATTTCAAGGATTCGTAGAACTTAGCTATGACATAAGATGTATATGACATAGTCCTTTGAAGAGAGGGAGAAACAGGTAGAGAGAGAGAGACAGAGACATAGATAGAGACAGAGAGACAGAGAGAGGGAGAAAAGAAAGGGGGAGGAACAGGCAGGCAGACGGACATAATAGTATTATTATTATCGCCTACGTTTTTGTTTTTCAAAACGTCCACTTTCAAGGAGACATAGTCCTTTGAAGAGAGGGAGAAACAAGTAGAGAGAGACAGAGACAGAGAGACAGAGAGAGGGAGAAAAGAAAGAGGGAGGAACAGGCAGGCAGATAGACACAATAGTATTATTATTATCATCGCCTGCGTTTTTGTTTTTCAAAAACGTCCACTTTCAAGGAGAGAGAAAAAAAAAATCATTCTTTCACGAAACATACTCAGTGCCCTTACAACCACGCTCAACGTGACAATAAACATTCATTTGGAATATTGATCAGCAGCGTATCTTGCCTGAAGCCGTCTACGTTTTGCATCGATTTGATTTACAGGTTTATTGAATGATTTATCATGTGTGTTTCAGTATCATTCATTTTATGACATTGGTTGGTTGTTTCCTTTATTCATTAAAAAAAAAAAAAATGTATATCGAGGATTCCTCCATTGTGAGTGGTGTGTGTTTGAATATGTATTTTGTTATTTGTCTGTTTAGGTCATTTCATATTTGGTGGTCCGTTTTGGGGAGGTCTCTGTGTGTGTGTGTGTGTGTGTGTGTCTGTGTGTCTGTGTGTGTCTGTGTGTGTCTGTGTCTGTGTGTCTGTGTCTGTATCTGTGTGTGCATATCTTTCCAGTATATGCACAATCTATATGTAGCTTCACAAAAACACGGACTTCGTGCTAATTTCCATGAACATGTGAGGGGGAGTGGGTGGGGGTGGGGGTGGGGGCGGGGGCGGATGGGGTGGGAGGGGCAGGTCAGAGGCGGGTGAGTTTCAGTTTCAGTAGCTCGAGGAGGCGTCACTGCGTTCGGTCAAATCCATATGTGCGCTACACCACATTTGCCAAGCAGATGCCTGATCAGCAGCGTAACCCAACGCGCTTCGTCAGGCCTTGAGAGAGAGAGAGAGAGAGAGAGAGAGAGAGAGAGAGAGAGAGAGAGAGAGAGAGAGAGAGAGAGAGAGAGAGAGAGAGAGAGAGGTGAATAAACAATAGATAAGCTTACATAAATAAATAAATAAATAAATAAATAATAATCATAATATAAAAAGGTAGTAGTAATGATAATAATAATAAAATAATAATAATAAATAAATATATAAATAAATAAGACAACAATGATGATAAATAAGCAAATAAATGTAAACCATGAAGACACACATTCACACATACACCCACACATGCATAACAGATATGCACCAAACGTGCAGAGTTTCACAGATATGAAAGCACAGAGGCGGGTGCGGGTGGATGAGGTGGTACTCAAGTGTTCAGGATTGATTGATCCTCCCCCGAAGGTTGGTTGTGTTGTTGTGGGTGGGTGTGTGTCCAGGAAGAATAAGTGAGAAATGTCAAAGCGATAGGTGAATTCGTGCAGCGCATCCTCAACACACAGCTACAAACAGGCACCACAGACGTCCACACAAAGGATTGAAGACAAGCAAACACACACACACACACACACACACACACACACACACACACACACACGCACGCACGCGTGCGCACTCGCTCGCATGTACACACACACACACACACACATACGCGCGCGCACAAACACACAAACGTGTGTGTGTGTGTGTGGGTGTGTGTCTGTGTCTGTGTGTGTGTGTGTGTGTGTGTGTGTGTGTGTGTGTGTGTGTGAGAGAGAGTATGAGGAAGAAACAGCGAGAGACAGAGACAGAGATGGGAGGGGGAGGGCGGATGTCGAAATTTCTTCTTTTAGACACAGACAATTAACTCATACCATCAGCAAGACCAACAACAAGACCAAGACAAGATGACCGTGAAGCATTTTGCGATATGTTGTTTTTTTTTTCTCTCTTGCCGCTGTCCATACATTTCCTGTCACCCGCTTTGTTATTCGATCGGCTTTTAGTCTTCTTAAGACACAAAAATGAGATGCTTCCACGACATATCTACCCTCCCGTCCTCCATACCCCCCCCTCTCTCTCTCTCTCTCTCTCTCTCTCTCTCTCTCTCTCTCCCTCCCTAACAGCTCCATTCGGCAATATCTAACCACAGATTCCACAAAGAGGTGCAAACTTTTGCAACAAGCAGGAAGAAAATAAAACACATTTCGTCCTAACTTATCCTGTCCTGCATGACTTCAGAACAAGGTATGTATCACACAAATTCTGTAAATTTCCCAGTCAGCATAGATTAGCATTACTCATGGCTTCTCGGCATGAACAAACCATTCGCAATTTGTCAGTTTATTTGTTTAAAGCATTCAGACTGCGATCAACTCTGATGTCTTAGAATAGTGAAGTTTGTTCTCGATGATATGACCGCTTATTTCTGGTAGTTTTTCTTACAATGGTCATGTGTATGTACCCCTTCATGAGGGGCAATGGCTTATACGTAAATAGATTATCCGTATCCGTATCTCTCCATGTCTGTCTGTCTCTCTTTCTCTCTCTCCCTACCTTCCCCTCTGTCTATCTGTCTCTCTAGATAAGATTATGGAAATCTTCTTACTGGCTGCCCCAAACACTGTGTTGACAAACTTATAAAAAAAAAAAGTTCAAAACTCTGCAGCACGAATCACTCTCAAAGCTAAGAAACGTCAACTCAACACATCACTCCCCTACTCGCTTCCCTTCACTGGCTCCCCATTCAAACACGAATACAATACAAACTCTCAATCCTTTGTCACAATTTCTTCACTGATTCTTGTCTTGTCTATCTTTCAGATCTACTTTCTGTCTATTCACCATCCAGACAACCCTGTTCTTCAAATGACAAGCGCACGCTGTCTATTCCAAAGATTCGTACAAAAACTTGAACGTTCCTTCTCTTTTGTTGCACTCAAACAGTGGAATTCACTACCCTCACACCTCCGTTACACCCCCAACACCCGCATTCAAGACAGCACTCAAAACACATCTTTTCAAACTGCACTTTTTCCATCTGCATATGCTTGCTGTGATTTAATGCTGGATGTGTTCTTTTTGTTGAGTTGTATGCATGTGTGAAGATTTTAGTGTGTTTTTCGCGATGCCGCGTTCCTTGGTGTGTTTATCTTAATTTATTTTCATTTGTCTATTTTTGACAATGACGTGCTCTGTTTTGCTGTGATTTGCGCTAGTGTGATTTGGGACTGTGATGGTGCCTGTGTTGATAAACATAATTATTTGTATGTCACTTAGTCCTACATATGTTTATTTTAGCCAATGTCATGTGAGATTGTGTTGACTTTGTACCTTTTTTTACGTCATTTAGTCTTGAATTTGTATATTTTATTGTAAAGCGCGGTGAACCCCATCTGAGATAGGGGTACTGCGCTATATAAGTCTGCATTCATCATCATCTTTATTGTTATTATTATTATTATTATTATTATTATTATTATTATTATTATTATCCGTCGAACCTTGAATCTTGTTGAATATGAACAGACATATGAGGTGTGCATTGACAAAATTTATATTGGGGATGTCAGAAATTACTGTACACAGTTCCCGATACAATTAGGAGAAAGATGAAACATGTCCATTGTGTAAAGAAGAAATTGAGGATAAAATCCACATTGTGTTACGTTCGATGTTAGAGAATAAGGTAATGACGATTTTTTTTTCTTTTCTTGGTGTCTTCATAGTCACTTGTTCGCGCAATACTTTTGTGTTCGTATGTTTGTTTGTATGTTTACAATATTCATAACACTATATATTTATTTGTATGTTTACAATATTCATAACACTATATAAGGTATAGCATCT
>NC_134906.1:4772018-4784518 GCF_041734735.1 Babylonia areolata | reverse complement strand
CCGTTTGCATTGACGATTCGCTTCTTTATGTGTCTGGAGTTTGAATCAATGGGAATTGAATGAGGGGCCAAAATGGAGGTGTGTGGGGGGGGGGGGGACCCCTGTGTAATGGGCGAGTAGGGAGAGGACAGAGTTATCCACGAACTGAAGTTGTACTCATTCTGTTTGTATTAAATTGTGTTCATGGGGACCAACATCCTAGCGTTTGAATTAGATGGGGTGGTTTGGTGCCCGTTGGATAGTCGGTAAAAAACTACCAGGGGTCAAATTTGAGGTGGGAACATTTCTGGCTTTTTTTTTTTTTTTTTCCTCAAAGGGCGAGAGGAAGGTGACGGGTTGAGTGCACAATGAAGACAGATCGTGAGGATGCGAGCAATTTGGTGTCGACCATTGCTTTCCATTAGCATCGTCACCGTAACGCATCCCGCTCAGTCTCTTCGTCTTTTTAGCACTCATGGGAATGGTTAATGTTCAGTGCTATATCTGCTGCTCATTATTCAAGCATGGCACAGTGAATACAGGGGACCCTGGGTGTAAAGTAGAGTTACTTGTAACTAATAGTCCGGCTTTCACGTCACATATGCTGCCATCACAGCAAGGACCAGAGGGGACAGGAGAAAGTACCCAGCTTTTTCCAGCAGCACTTACACGGCCGCACGCAAAAAAAAAAAAAAAAAAAAAGACGAACACGAACTGGTCATCAGGATGTGAGGGAATTCCCATACTCCACAGCTAATGGATCGTCATCTTTGTCCCGTGCAGTTAGTTTTCACTTACATGATCGGAAGGGTATGTCAAGTGTTGCTGATAGTCATCTGGATTTGTTTGCTTACTTAACACATCTGAAGTATGGTTTTTTTGGTTGTTAGCAATTTACTTTATTTTTAGACTGTTGGAAATGATGGGTATGTGATGGGTGGGTTGTGATGGTGAAGTTTTGTTGGGGGGGTGGGGGGGGGGGTGGATAAGGAGGAAAAAGTATGCCCATAAGGCCAGACACTACAGTCAAATGACGACTTTTTTTTCTCTCCAACAATATCTCTTTTTTTTTGTATACTAGGTTTATCATCACTTGTGAATCACAGAAAAAGTGATCTCAGATTTCTGTGAATACCCGTTGCTATGGAAAGAAATCAAAATTGTTTGGCCGCCAAACAATGTATTAAAGAAATCGAGTTTGTGTTCCATTTGGTGCATGCAAACATTTTTTTGTTATGTGGGCTTCATACACAATGACATTATCTTCCTGTTCACGTGAGATTGTGCTGATTCTTCAATTATTGTATTTTTTATGATTTTTGAAATTTTGGGTTTTGCGAAATCCTCAAAATTTGCAATGGGTAAAACGATTGGAACCGCTATGAATTAAAACCCAGAGAACATTTTCATACATACTCACGACAAAACTTCAATAACATGTTATAGAACAATCATGCACAGTCTTATGGTTGTACGTTTACTCATGATTGAACAAGTCCAAGGTATGTTGTCAAAGCCAGAAACACGACGACTTGCGTCGAAATTGAACAAAATAAACACTTCCGTGATTCAGCAAGCAATCTTTATTGGCATTTCTTTCAATGTTAAAGACATCTTTACATTGGGAAAACTTATGCATATGATTGAAGAGGTGTTCAAGAATCAAAATCCATCAAAAACCCAAATCACGAAAAATCATCATTTTGGTCTCTTTTGCACTGCCGCGTCCTCCATAAATTGAATTTCTCTTCTATTAGTTGATATTGCTTGTGGAGATTAGAAGAAGAAGAAGAGGAAAGGGAAACCTTATCCCAACGTTGCTGCATACGTTTGATGACGTTCACACGTTACAAATGTCGTTAAAAATCACTGTCCAATGACTTTGTTCTTCATTCTAAAAGCAAATTGCGGACTGTCTTGGGGAACAATTGTCTTCATTGGAAGCGTTATATAGTTATTTATATTTGGATAAATTTGCAGTCGCACCAAACTTTCCTTACCGTCAGAGATTTTGCTGGAATGAACATCCGAAAATCCAGGTAACACGCACGCACATGCAGCGAGATGTCTGCTTCTCTGTGTGCAAATAAAACCAACGATAACAGATTCAACGGGATCCCGAAGATGCTTTTGTATGGCCTTCCGAAGGAAGGCCACCGTGAACTTGGAAGACCCTGCAAGCGCTTCAAGGACACCTTGAAGACAAACCTCAAAGCCTGTGACATAGACATCGCTTCCTGGGAAACTGATGCCCTTGACCGCTGTCACTGGAGGATGCTGTGCTCTAGTGGCATAAAGACGTTTGAAAACAAGAGAACGCTGGCCATTAAGGAGAAGCGTGAGCGAAGGAAGCAGGGCTCAACTTCTGGAGACGTCTTCCCTTGCAGCACCTGTGGGAAGTGCTGCGCATCCAGAATCGGTCTCTGCAGTTCTCCCATATGAGGACACACACCGACAGATAAGCCTGCCTGCCTACTCATCCGTCGGACCGACGGGAGACTCCATCACATGCCACGCACTCCGCAAAGTGAGACAATGATATTCAAGCGTTTTCAGTGAAGATGGCATCAAACAGTAAAGAGTGGTAACTCTCTCCATTCACAAGGTACACAACTTCAAGTCAGTGCTGCTTACGCTACCGATTCAGCTAGCACACAGGTAAATAAAAGGTACATTGGAACAAGCCCAGACACTTCCTCAAAAAAGGAAGCACCGGGCCTGTCCTTATACCGATCATTTGACATGTGCACACGGCAGCAAAGACAGAAGAAATGTACAAACACAAATTAGCTTTTATTCAAGACTGTCATAGTCTTTTTAATCCTGAACAAGCCACACAGAACATGGCAGCGTTAGAAATTTTCGTTTCCATCATTGTTTTACATGTAGCATATTCAGCTATTCTCATTCACCTGTAACAATCGTCTTTCCCACTCGGTTCAAGATGAAAACATCGATGCTGGATATTACATGCGAAGTTAGACTATAAGAAGTGTTCAAAACATAATATGTTTGGAACTGATGGAAGGTGTTGTTTTGAACGCTGGACAAGCAAGGATGAAACTAGGGGGAGCTCAGTTATATATGTACGATGATTTCATGGTGAATGCCTTGTCTAGCAAACAAAAGGAAAAATTGAATCACTGTTAAAAAATAAAAAAAATAAAAAAACCTGGGTTACCTGTCCCTGACATTTTTGACTCACTTGTATAAACAAAGTGAGTCTATGTTTTAACCCGGTGTTCGGTTGTGTGTGTGTGTGTGTGTGTGTGTGTGTGTGTGTGTGTGTGTGTGTCCGTGTGACTGTGTGTCCGTGGTAAACTTTAACATTGACATTTTCTCTGCAAATACTTTGTCAGTTGACACCAAATTTGGCATAACAATAGGAAAAATTCAGTTCTTTCCAGTCATCTTGTTTAAAACAATATTGCACCTCTGGGATGGGCACAAAAAATAAAAAAGAAGCCTAATTATATGCAAACTGCATTTACTGTTATATTTATATTTTTTGTATTCTCTAAACTTGGCACTTTGACCTCTTATTCTGACACAACAACAAGAGGAGTCATTATTATCATTTTTTGTTCAAACAGGAACTTCTTTTGCTAAGCATGGAATTTTTATTTATTTTGCAAACGTATTGGTGCAGATAGTAAAAAAGGGAAATTACTCTGTAATTAATGCTAGGGGACTTAATTTATCACAAGTGAGTCTTGAAGGCCTTGCCTCTCTTGTTATTTCTTATTTTCTTTAAAGGTTGGGTTTTCTCCGGGTAAAGTGGAGGCAAGTACCAAGAACTATGGGCGAGAGCTCGGAGGTCGGATTCTTGTAGAGGTCCACAATATATATATATATATATATATATATAAAGCCAGGGTTAGAATTAATCTGGCATCATTTTTGGCAATTTACCTGAAAATGAATGCGATCCAAGCAGGCTCAAGTGGCACAGATGGTTGTTTGATTGTGGGGGGATTTTCTTTCCGCTATTAAAAAAAAAAAAAAATTGATAGTTTGCATCATCAGCTACCCATCTTATGCTTATAATGAGAGCGTGTTTCGTGGAAAGTTAGAGAGAAAGAGGGAGAGACAGACAGTGGGAGAGGTAAGAGAGAGACAGAGAGAAAGAGAGAGAGAGAGAGAAAGAGAGAGAGAGATGAAGCGGAAGTGGGTTGTAAAACCAAACACGCCAAACTGTCGTATATATGGGCAATTTGCTTCCTTATGTGCCCTTAGTGGAGACAAATGAGTATGAAATGGGGGATGCAAAGGAGGCTGTAAATGGCGAGATATTACGGAACAGGGAAGGGATGAAAAATGACCATTAAGAACATCGTTGCCCAGTATATCAGAGTGGGATTGTGAGTTCAATGGAAATCGTATTATACACGAAAATGTGTTTTCTAGTGTTGAGTAAAAGTCCTACTAACCTTTTTAAAATGATGTTGGCGAATGCGATATTTGGTTGAACTTGAGCAAACGCGAACTCTTAAGTTAATAATTATACGTCAGTGATATTACTTGTGAATAACGTTTACAAGACTATTGCGCGTAATTGGGGAGTGTGTTTGTTACTGAAAATAACTTCTGTGCAACGTAGAAAGTTTTTTTTATGATTAAAAGATATATCTAGGTTTGAAAATGTAATAAAAAAAAATGTAAGGATTGTCTGTTTGGATAGAAGGGAGAGAGAATGTTATGGTTAAACAATCATAAATTTCCAGATGACAAGAGAGAGAGAGAGAGAGAGAGAGAGAGAGAGAGAGAGAGAGAGAGAGAGAGAGAGAGAGAGAGAACCTAAAAGACTAATCGAAACCACATTTGTCTTTACCAACTTTATGATCAGATAAAGTGAAAAATGTTGTTTTCATGCCAGAACCTATAAATTGTCCCCAGGCAGAACATCGTAGACAAAAAGTCTCCAAAAAATTAACAATATAACGTGTGCGTCTAATATCAAATTCACTGTATTGATATAACATAGCGAGTACTGGACATCAAATCCTTGGGTTCCAGATGGTAGAAATATATAGCTATATAGCTAAAGTTTGTGCCTGCCTATGTGTGCGTATGTGTTAGGGTAGCTGTTAGATACACATGTATGTTAAAATGTATGTATGCAGTGTGTGTGTGTGTGTGTGTGTGTGTGTGTGTGTGTGTGTGTGTGTGTGTGCGTGTGCGTGTGTAGTCACATTTTGGTGTGTGTATGTAACATAGATATAATGTTTTATGTTAACAAAAGCGTTTTTGTAAAGCACCTAGAGCAGATTTCTGGATAGTGTGCTATATAAGTATCCATTATTATTATTATTATTATTATTATTATTATTATTTTATTATTATTAACGGTTTAGCTCCCGATGCAGGGTCGCTAAAATCGATATTTCCAATGAATTAAGTGATGGAAATGGAAAACGCTCGTGAGCGACGAAGAAAGACAATTATTCTTGAGGAAGCGACCGCTCTGAAATGCTCCATTGATCACAATTACAGCGCACTGGGGGTGACTTTCTGGACACACAGGGAGAGAGATGAGCCGACAGTGTTTTATTTTCTTTTATTCTATTTTATTTATTTTTCTTTTTTTAATGGAATGATTTACAAGCTTGCCAAAGTTGCCGTGAGCTAGAAGTGGTGGCCTTTGTTGCAATGCCTGTGGCTTCGATTGATGAGTGTGAACTGAGGACAGTTTGTGGAAAAACGACTGAGAGCTGTTTTATGATTTGTTTTATCGGTCTTTCTGGTTTTTTTTTTTATATCTGCCTGTTTCTCTTTCATTCTGTCTCTCTCTCTCACTCTCACTCAATTTCTCCCTCTTTCTCTCTCTCTCTCTCTCTCTCTCTCTCTCTCTCTCTCTCTCTCTCTCTCTCTCTCGAGAGAGAGAGAGAGAGAGAGAGAGAGAGAGAGAGAGAGACATACATATTACACATATTATATACACCCAGAAATCCAAAGTATGCACACCCGCAGGCAAATGTATGGTTCCCCCTGTTAGTGTGTGCAAATAAAAAGCATCCAGTAACATTCTGGTCGCGAGAACATTATATATATATATATATATATATATATATATATATATATATATGTGTGTGTGTGTGTGTGTGTGTGTGTGTGTGTGTGTGTGTGTGTGTGTGTGTGTTGTGTTGTGCTGTGTTGTGTGTATGTGTGTGTGTGTGTGTGTGTGTGTGTGTGTGTGTGTGTGTGTTTTGTTGTGTTGTGTGTGTGTGTGTGTGCCTGTGTGTGTTGTGTTGTGTTAAGTTGTGTTGTGTGTGTGTGTGTGTGTGTGTGTGTGTGTGTGTGTGTGTGTGTGTGTGTGTGTGTGTGTGTGTGTGTGTGTGTTATCGTTTTTGTAATGCGTTTCCTTCATTATGTAGTCTCTTGGAAATACTGAGTATGTGGCGGGACGGCTCTGATGTAGCAAGATACAGATCTTTTTTTTTTTTTTTTTTACTGGGTGTCGACGGACAAAAGGTATAACCTGCCCACAAAATCAACATGAATTTTCTACGTAAAAATGACAAACTGGGTATCGAGAGAACAAGAATAAACAGAGAGAACATTGTATCAGCGATTATGTATGGATTTCGTGACAATTACATGTTTTTTGGGTTTGTGTTTTTTATCGATTATTTTGAGAATGAAAAAGGATCAGAAGGGAAAATCGTCCCCATGTAATAAATTTGTTCTTGATATTCAAACAACGAAGCGGGTATCTAGGAAAGATGTGCGGGGGGGGGGGGGGTGGGGGGTGGGGGGGGGGTCGTGGTGAGGGGGGGTCGTGGTGAGGGGGTGGGGGTCGTAGGGGGGGGGGAACAGTTATCTCCACTGAAGATATCCGATCAATATTGATACCTGGATTACATGACAAACACTCCAGCAGTTTCTTGCCGTGAGAGATTTTTTTACAGGAAGGAACACCCACAAGTCCAAAGTGTACACACCCGCAGGTAAATGCCTGGTTCCCCCTGTTAGTGTGTGCAAATAGATAAAACATCCAGGAACATATTAGACGTGAGAACATAACTGTCACTCTGTAGGGCCATAAGAATTTATTCTAGCACTTGCAGTTGAGACAGACAGGCAAAGTAAACATTCGTATAACAATGAATCCATTATAGTTCCACTATCGTTCATAGGTAGCATCCTCGGATTTTCCCACTCAGCTAGTACAGTGCTGTTTCCTAGACGGATTGGGGGTGTGTTGCATTGGTTGCTATAGCGTTGCACCATTGGTTGTGTTCAGACAATGCTGTGTGATATGTCAGTATGGTAGGATAAAGGATTAGGGGAAGAAAACGGGGTAAAGATTCATTGATGGCATTGAGTCTCAGCTTCAGTTTCTCAAGAAGGCGTCACATCGTTCGCGCTAAACCATATAAGCTGCAGCACATCTGCTATAGGCAGATGCCTGACCAGCAGCATAACCCAACGCATTTGTCAGGCTTTGAGTGCACGCATATATATATATATGGATTTCATCTCCAGAATTTTTGTTGCCATGGGTTCTTTTTCAGTGCGCCAAGTGCGTGCTGCACGCGCGACCTAGGTTTGTCGTCTCATCCAAATGACTAGACGCTCAGTTTGATTTTCCAGTCAAACTTGGGAGAAAAGGGAGATGCCGGGATTCGAACTCAGACCTTCACGAACACTGTGTTGGTATATATGAGCATCTTAACCATTCTGCCACTTTGTTCCTAATTGAGTGTGCGCTCTTGGCACACGAATCGCATGGTGAATGTGTTGCTATAAATTTCACAGGAGGAAAGGATAAGATTTGTTATGGCAAAAAATCTGGATGACCGGACACTCATAATTTCAAGGACAAGGCTCCTCGGGTGTTAAGTGGAGGCAGGTGCAGGAGGTAGGGGTGCGGGGGTGCAAAGGGGGTGGGGGGATAAGGGGAGGGGGGGGGTTGGGGGAGGGAGTGTTTTTTGGCCCCCTGCTAAGGCGCACAATCAAAACAGCCGGGACTGGATTTCACGTGGCGCCATTCCTGCCCATTCACCGGAAGATTAATTTTCATCCCAACAATATTACCCCAGCACGTGCAGGAAGAACAGGTGCTCGTGGGGGGGTTAGGGGGAGGGGTGGGGGGGCGATGCAAGACGGATATCTCTCCGCCATTTCTTTTAGTTAGCATCATCGGAGCTTCCAATCTCCTGCGACCGCGTGTTTCGTGGGAAGTTGGAGAACTGTGGTAGATACGAGTTCTGAAGTTGGATGCCAACTCATCACGCCAGACCATGGAGAATGTGGGCAATTTTGCTTCCGTATGTGCCCTTAGGAAAGAATAATGAGTATGAAATGGGGGGGGGGGGGGGGATGTAATGGAGGAAATGCTAAAGACTAACGATGGGACAAAAAAGAGAGAAAAAAAAGAAGACCATCAGCAACATTTTGCTTTTTAACTCATCATATCGCAGTTTAGGAATAAATATCTTCGGTGACCCCTTCCCAGGAAATGTGTTTTCAGCGTTGAGTGAAAAAGTTCTAAACAGACTTTGAAATGAGCGTTGTGGTGTTAACATAATTATATTTGATTGAACAGTTCAGATTCGGTGATTTTGTGTGTGTGTGTGTGTGTGTGTGTGTGTGTGTGTGTGTGTGTGTGTGTGTGTGTGTGTGTGTGTGTGTGTGTGTGTATAACTGTTCGGTTTTCTTTAATTTTTTTATTATTTCATTATTTATTTATCTATCTATATGTCGATTTATTTATTTGAAATTACGTCGGCATGAAACCATTCATACAGTCTTGTGAACATATTTTGTCTTTATTTATAATCTAGCTAGCTAGCTAGCAAGCTAGCTGTCTCTCCATCAATCTCTCCATCTGTCTATCTATAATCATATTAATTTCTTTTTGTGCTTTCTATATTTTTTTTTTTGTGTGTGTGTGTGTGTGTGCTTCAAAATCACATCGGCATGAAAGCAGTATATACAATCTTGTTGAAAGATATCTTTCAGTTTCAGTTTCAGTAGCTCAAGGAGGCGTCACTGCGTTCGGACAAATCCATATACGCTACACCACATCTGCCAAGCAGATGCCTGACCAGCAGCGTAACCCAATGCGCTTAGTCAGGCCTTGAGAAAAAAAAAGAAAAAAAAGGTGAATAAATAATAGATAAGCTTACATAAATAAATAAATAAATAAATAAATAGATAGTAATTATAATATAAAAAGGTAGTAGTAGTAGTAGTAGTAGTAGTAGTAATAATAATAATAATAATAATAATAATAATAATAATAATAATAATAATAATAAAATAATAATAAATAAATAAATAAATAAATAAACAAATAAATAAATAAACAAATAAATATGAAAGATATCTACGAGCCGAGATTCCACAGACTTTCTAGCATTTGAAGCGAAGCAACCCCGCTCTACACTGACAAAGACGTGTAAAACAGCTCGTGGCGGATTTCGTGTGGAGTGATTCTGGTGTTCCCCTGAGTGATAGATGTTCTAAAGCCAAGTAATGAAGATGAAGTGCTTGTAAGCAGTGTGAGTCCACCATTGCTCACAATCAGCATCAAGTGTGGCCAACAGTTTTACCGCACATAGATGCAGCGTATTGGTGATTGGAAAAAAAAAAAAAAAAGAAAAGAAAAAGAAAGAAGCTTGTGTGTCATGTTTTTTTTTGTGTTTTGTTTTTTGTGTTTGTTTGTTTGTTTTGTTTTTTTTGGTTGTTGTTTTTTTTAATTAAAAAAAATTCCATTTTGATAGGTTGATATTTTACAACAACATCTTAATGGACATTTATAAAGGAAAAAAAAAAGAGAAAAAAAACCCCAACATAAACAGACTAATAGACAGAAACAGCCAAGCAGCTGGATTATACATAGGTTGGTTATCGTCATGGAGTATTATCATTCCTTTCTGAAGATCTTACACAAGCTGTCAAGGAATACAAACTGTCAAGTATCTTAGAGCTTGGGTGTCATGTTACTATATCAGACCAATGATTCGAGTCAGTTAAGTTTCGTTGAGTGATCTGTTTGTTGCTTTTTTTTGCGATTTTCGTGGTCGAATTATTGACGCTGATGACTTTTTTATGTGACTCTAGATAAAATAACGATAACGATAATTCCCATTTGTCATGGGAATTGTAACAGCTTTGCATTTCAAGAAGCCAGTTATGAACGAAAAGACGCATCATAACAAGAAGCAAAAGTTATTGTTCGAGTGCGGAAAGAATACACGAAAGGCGGGTGAAGAGAAAACAAAGGAGTTTCAGTTTCACTTTCAGTTTCACTTTCTCAAGGAGGCGTCACTGCGTTCGGACAAATCCATACACGCTACACCACATCTGTTGAGCAGATGCCTGACCAGCAGCATAACCCAACGCGCTTAGTCAGGCCTTGAGTGCATGCTTACATATTTGTGTACCTATGAAAGTGGATTTCATTTTACGTAATTTCGCCAGAGGACAACACTCTCGTTGCCATGGGTTCTTTTTCAGTGCGCCAAGTGCGTGCTGCACACGGGACCTCGGTTTGTCGTCTCATCCGAAAGACTAGACGCTCAGTTTGATTTTCCAGTCAAACTTAGGAGAAAGGGCGAGAGCGGGATTCGAACCCACACCCTCACGGACTCTCTGTATTGGCAGCTGAGCGTCTTAACCATTCTGCCACCTTCCTCCTCAAACAAAGGAACCAACGAAAACAAGCTTCTAGCAGATTGCAGTCACTGTACGCGTTGTCACTATTGACGGGCGCAGCAGCCGAGTGGTTAAAGCGTTGGACTGTCAATCTGAGGGTCCCGGGTTCGAATCACGGTGACGGCGTCTGGTGGGTGAAGGGTGGAGATTTTTACGATCTCCCAGGTCAACATATGTGCAGACCTGCTAGTGCCTGAACCCCCTTCGTGTGTATATGCAAGCAGAAGATCAAATACGCACGTTAAAGAGCCTGTACTCCATGTCAGCGTTCGGTGGGTTATGGAAACAAGAACATACCCAGCATGCACACCCCCGAAAACGGAGTATGGCTCCCTACATGGCAGGGTAAAAACGGTCATAGACGTAAAAGCCCACTCGTGTGCATACGAGTGAACGTGGGAGTTACAGCCCACGAACGCAGAAGAAGTTGCCACTATTGAATATACACATTTACAAGCAGATTGAATGGTCTCTAATTATCTTACGCCCGCTCTTTTTTTTTCTTTTTTTTTCAGCTGCATTTATCAATATGCTGTTGTTTAACCTACTCAACCCAAGGGAGTTCATGTGTGCTCGCTTCTCGCTAACAAATAATCAGGGAGTCACCACAGAAATAGACGAAAGTGGGTCTGCAATTAATCCCTCCGTACTGACTGAGAAACAGCAGCAGGGAAAGTACTATGAGGCAGGGCTAGGGAGGGGTGGAAAAGAAAGAAAGAAACAAGAAAAAAGCGAGTTCGTGCCCAATACACGTTTGTTTGGGGTTGGTTTTTTTTTGTTTTTTTTTTGTTTTTGTTTTTGCTGCTTTAATATCCGCACTTTTTCAATGGTACTATTACACTCAAGCCATTTATCTTGAAGACCTCGCATGATACGAGCAGTTCACGTGTGCGGTAGCTTGAAATTACCTTCGTAAATGCTCCCCTGTCTCATCTTCCATAAAATAAAAATCTTCTTCATTTCTTGGAAAGGACTCGTGAGAGATGCAGGCGGCTGCGTTTCGACATTATTGCCGGAAACACGTCAGACGGTCGTTTACGAGAGTGATGTCCCTTGATCACTAAGTCTGGAGTAATGTTTATGGATGGGAATTGAAGGGAATTGATGGACGAATGACGATTAGTTAGTGGGGTGAAGGGTGAGAGTGAAATTGTGATATTATGGTTCAGAATGATTAGTTATTTTCTACGTCAATTGTCATGTTTGTAAATATTTTAAATCCATTCTATTTACCACTGGTATTACGATTCAGAATGATCAGTTATTTTCTACGTCGATTGTCTTTTTAATATATTGTCCTTTTAAAAAACAAATAGTTTAAATCCATTACGGTTACCACAAACGCCGATCTCCCCAGCCCAAGACTGTCTGCATATCAGTCTGTCTGTCTGTCCATCTGTCTGTTTCTTTCATAGCACTATCTGTCTGTCTGTCTGTCTGTCTGTCTGTCTCTCTCTCTCTCTCTCTCTCTCTCTCTATCTATCTATCTATCTATCTATCTGTCTACATACAAAAAAGAACTGTGTAGACAAAAAGCACTGCGTAGACAAAAAGCATTGTGTAGACAAAAAGCACTGCGTAGGCAAAAAAACACTGGAAAATAGAAAGACAGCATAAAAAGCAAGTGGGAGGTGCACATATACATATAGATGTATTCATGAACTATGCAGGTGAATAAATAGATACATTACTTAATATATACGTAAATGGGATTTGGCAATGGATAGTCCTTATGATCATTTGTTGTTGGTGTTGTTTTTTTCTTTCCTTTTTATTGCGTTGTTGTGGTGTATCGTGGTTCATTATATTTACTTAATATTTTTGTAATCCCCCCCTTGTCAAAATGGCTGTAAATGTGT
>NC_134906.1:4757018-4759518 GCF_041734735.1 Babylonia areolata | reverse complement strand
TAAATCATCCCTGGTTGATAGTTGAGAGGTAGAGGGTTCCGTTGTTGTGAAGCATGTCACGTCCTTTCCGCTGTGCGTTTCACAGGACCCCGGAACAGACGCTGTACCACGAGCCCTCCGTGAGTGCGCCCGAGAGGACTCCCATGATGCTGGCCACTGGGGGCCGTGTTATTGTTGTCACCCACATGTCGATGGCTGTCTGTGGAGTTCATGGTTTCAGACAGTTTGATTTTTTTTTTTGCTCTGTCTCTGTCTGTCTTCTTCTTCTTCTTCTGCGTACGTGGGCTGCAACTCCAGTTCATCGTAGTACCGAGTGGGCTTTTACGTGTTGACCGTTTTTACTCCCCCAAAGTTGGCAGCCATACTCCGTTTTGGGGAGTGTGTATTGGGTAGTTCTTTTTTCCCATAACCCACCGAACGCTGACTGGTTACAGGTCTTTAAGTGCATTTGATCTTCTGTTTGCGTATAAACAAAAAGGGGGTCGGGCACTAGCAGGTCTGCACAAATTTTGACCGGGGGGTGAGGGAAAAATCTCCACCCTTTCCCCCGGCCTTAAAATTCCCCCCCCTTCCCCTTTCCCCTCCCTTTTCCCCCGGGTCTCCCCTTGTGCGTTTCGTTTTCTGTGTCCCTTTTTTTTTTTCCCCCCCCCCCCATCCCTTTTAAAAGTGGGTGAGAAGGCCCGGGGCAGGGGAAATGGGGCCCGGGGGCCGGGCGGGGTGCCCCCGTCGCCCCCGCCCCGGGAAAACCCCGGGGGGGCCGGGCCCGGGCAGGGGCCCCCGGGGGGGGGAGGGGGGAGGCGCCGTTTAAAAACACGCGTGGGGGGCGTGGCGCCTTTTTCCCCTTTAGGGGGGGGTGGGGGGGGGGGTGGGGGGGGGGGGGGGGGGGGGGGGGAGGGGGGGGGCCATTTCCCCCCGCCTCCCCCTTTTTGTACCCCCGGGGGGGAGTTTTTTAAACCTCGCCCCCCCGGGGGTGGGGGTTGGGGGGGGGGGGTTTGGGGGGGGGGGGGGGGGCCCCCGCCCCCCCCCCCCGGCCCCCTGGCCGTTTTAAGACCCCCGTGGGGTGGGGGGGGGGGGGGGGGTTTGGGGGGGGAGGGAAAAAAAATCCTACCCCGCCTTTCCCCCCCCCCGAGGGGGGCCAGCCCCCCCCCTTCCCCCCTCCCCCGGGGGGCTCGGGGGCTGCCTGGGGGGTGTTTTTTTTACCCATCGCGCGGGGGGTACAAAAACGGCTATGGTACACGGAACAAGGTGCTAATCTGGGAAGGGATAATATCACAGGGCGTGTGTTTCAGATTACAGGGTGTTGGATGTTGTCTCTAGAGGTCTCTCTCTCCCTTCCCCCCCCCACCCCCCCACACCTCTCTCTCTCTCTGTGTTGGGTGAGGCAGCCAAGGTTGTATTTTCATCGTTCATTGGAGATGAAGTCTCGTATATATGTTGTATGTATGTATGTATGTATGCATGCAGCATGTAAGAGAACCAATGGGTGTGTGTGTGTGTGTGTGTGTGTGTGTGTGTGTGTGTGTGTGTGTGTGTGTGTGTGTGTGTGAAATAAAGCGAAGGAGAGAGAGAGAGAGAGAGAGTGTGTGTGTGTGTGTGTGTGTGTGTGCGTGAAAATGAGTGAGAGAGAGAGAGTGTCTGTGCGTGTGTGTGTGTGTGTGTGTGTGTGTGTGCGTGAAAATGAGTGAGAGAGAGAGTGTGCGTGCGTGTGTGTGTGTGTGTGTGTATCTGTGTGTGTGTGTGTTTGTGTGTGTGTGTGTGTGTGTGTGTGTGTGTGTGTGTGTCTATTGGGGGTTGGGGGGAGTTATGCATCAGACATTGCTTTATGATTACAAGCGATTATGGTGGGATGTTTTGGAAGTCAGCAATAAGTGTTGTTGTTACGGGTATTGAAAACAGATATGTGAATTCTTTGTGAATGTCTTTCCTCAAACACACACACACACACACACACACACACACACACACACACACACACACACGCACACACACACACTCTCTCTCTCTCTCACTCATTTTCACGCACACACACACACACACACACACAGACACGCACACAACACAACACACACACACCCACACCCATTCGTTCTCTTACATGCTGCATGCATACATACATACATACAACATATATACGAGACTTCATCTCCACTGAACGATGAAAATACAACCTTGGCTGCCTCACCCAACACAGAGAGAGAGAGAGGTGTGGGGGGGTGGGGGAGGGAGAGAGAGACCTCTAGAGAGACATCCAACACCCTGTAATCTGAAACACACGCCCTGTGATATTATCCCTTCCCAGATTAGCACCTTGTTCCGTGTACCATCAGCCTGTTTTTTTGTTTTTTTTTAAACTTTTTTTTTAATTTTCCAAAAACATGTATACAGTACAGAGAATAGTATGAACCAAACCGTATACAACGAACAGTAGCATCTTCCACTACAGAGAGATAGATAAGACAAAATAAAACAAAACAGGCTATAGCAAGGCAAAACAAATCTG
>NC_134906.1:4734518-4744518 GCF_041734735.1 Babylonia areolata | reverse complement strand
GTCCGTCTGTCTGTCTGTCTGTGTCTCTGTCTCTCTCTCCCCCTCTCTCTGTGTCTCTCTGTCTCTGTCTGTCTATCTGTCCGTCCGTCTGTCTGTCTGTGTCTCTGTCTCTCTCTCCCCCTCTCTCTGTGTCTCTCTGTCTCTGTCTGTCTGTCTGTCCGTCCGTCTGTCTGTCTGTCTGTCTGTCTGTCTGCCTGTCTCTGTCTCCCTTCTTCTCTCTCATTCTCCCAAGACGGTGTGTGGGGAAAAGTTTTCCCCAACAATTCCCGTAACTCCTCGTGTGAGAGACACGTCTGTCTGTCTGTCTCTCTCTCTCTGTCTCTCAATCTCTGTCCCCCTCTCTCTGTGTGTCTCTCTGTCCCTGTCTGTCTGTCTGTCTGTCTGTCTGTCTGTCTGTCTCTCCCCCCCTCTCTCTCTCTCTCTCTCCCCTCACTCTCTCATTCTCCCAAGACAGTGTGTGGGGAAAAGTTTTCCCCAACAATTCCCTTTACCCCTCGTGTGACAGACACGTCTCTCTGTCTCTCTCTCTCTCTGTGTCTCTCTACCTCTCTGTCTCTGCCTCTCTCTCTCTCTTTCTCTCTCCCCCTCCTCTCTCTCTCTCTCATTCCCCCAAGACAGTGTGTGGGGAAAAGCTTTCCCCAACAATTCCCTTTCCCCCTCGTGTGACAGACACGTCTCTCTGTCTCTCTCTCTCTGTGTCTCTCTACCTCTCTAAAGGGATTTATTAGTGCACTCCGAACAAGATTAATTGACTGGAGATGGCAAGATTGGTCTTATCATGTTCAAGATAGCGATAGGTTTGAGTTTTACAGACAATTCATTTCTATACACTCTATTCCTACTTATCTGTCAGTGAAAATGGATAAGCATTTGAAACATATCACAACCAGGTTCCGATTTGGAATTTCTGACATATTTCTTCATCATTATCGTTATCAAAAGTCCAGTGTCTCTGATCTTAGTTGTCCTTTATGCAGACGTGCTGAAGAAACCGAACTTCACTTTGTGTTGTGTTGCCCTGCTTTGAATGACCTTAGACATGAGTGGATTCCACAAAAATATTATAGACACCCTACTTTATTTCGACTTGCCATGCTTATGTCATCAACTAACGAAACTGTTATAAAACAGTTTGCTATTTACTTATATAAGGCTTTTAAGTTTCGCAGTGTATTATGTAGTTAATTATTATTAGTTGTGCATTATCCAATTTGTGGATTATCATTTGCAGTTTATCATTCACTTCTGTAATTTGTAAGGTTTTGATTTTGAATGTTGATTCACTGTACCCCATTCATGAGGGGCCATGGCCTTTATTGAATAAACTATCCGTATCCGTATCCGTATCTACCTGTCTGTCTCTGCCTCTCTCTCTCTCTTTCTCTCTCCCCCTCCTCTCTCTCTCTCTCTCATTCCCCCAAGACAGTGTGTGGGGGAAAAGCTTTCCCCAATAATTCCCTTTCCCCTTCGTGTCACAGACACGTTCCTTCACAGTCATCACCTTCGGACAATAGCGAGTCTTGTGGCTGATGCTTTGTACACTGGTTGTGCATTAGCGATGGGAAGGAGGGAAGGAGGCGTGTGTGTGTGTGTGCGTGTGTGTGTGTGTGTGTGTGTGTGTGTGTGTGTGTGTGTGTGTGTGTTGTTTTCTGGTATTGTGTGCTGTGTGTGTGTGTGTGTGTGTGTGTGTGTGTGTGTGTGTGTGTGTGTGTGTGTGTGTGTTGTGTTATGTTATGTTATGTTATGTTATGTTATGTTGTGTTTGTGTGTGTTGTGTTCTGGTGTTGTGTGCTCTCTCTCTCTCTCTCTCTCTCTCTCTCTCTCTCTCTCTCTCTCTCTCTCTCTCTCTCTGTGTGTGTGTGTGTGTGTGTGTGTGTGTGTGTGTGTGTGTGTGTGTGTGTGTGTGTGTGTGTGTGTGTGTGTTGTTGTTGTTGTTTTCTGGTGTTGTGTGCTGTGTGTGTGTGTGTGTGTGTGTGTGTGCGCGCGTGCGCGCGCGCGTGTGTGTGTGTGTTATGTTATGTTATGCTGTGTTTGTGTGTGTTGTTGTGTTCTTGTGTTGTTTGCTCTCTCTCTCTCTCTCTCTCTCTCTCTCTCTCTCTCTCTCTCTCTCTCTCTCTCTCTCTTTCTCTCTGTGTGTATGTGTGTGCGTGTGTGTGTGTGTGTGTGTGTGTATGCGTGTGTGTGTGTGTGTGTGTGTGTGTGTGTGTGTGTGTGTGTGTGCTGTGCTGTGCTGTGCTGTGCTGTGCTGTGCTGTGCTGTGCTGTATCTCTCGTTGCTTTCTCTTTGTCTGAAAAATAAAAAAATCACCTCACCTTCATACATCCATTGGGTTCTGCTGATGTCTTTAAGGGGCAACAGTGAAGACAACGCCAACACTCTCCTTCACCTGTCTCTGCTATCCACCATTCTCCTCCTTCACCTGTCTCTGCTATCCACCACTCTCCTTCTCCCTTTCTCTGCTATCCACCATTCTCCTTCACCTGTCTCTGCTATCCACCATACTCCTCCTTCACCTGTCTCTGCTATCCACCACTCTCCTTCACCTGTCTCTGCTATCCACCATTCTCCTCCTTCAGCTGTCTCTGCAAAGTGCCACTCTCCTTCACCTGTCTCTGCTATCCACCACTCTCCTTCACCTGTCTCTGCTATCCACCATTCTCCTTCACCTGTCTCTGCTATCCACCACTCTCCTTCACCTGTCTCTGCTATCCACCATTCTCCTTCACCTGTCTCTGCTATCCACCACTCTCCTTCACCTGTCTCTGCTATCGACCATTCTCCTTCACCTGTCTCTGCTATCCACCATTCTCCTCCTTCACCTGTCTCTGCTATCCACCACTCTCCTTCACCTGTCTCTGCTATCCACCACTCTCCTTCACCTGTCTCTGCAATATACCACTCTCCTTCACCTGTCTCTGCAATGTACCACTCTCCTTCACCTGTCTCTGCTATCCACCATTCTCCTTCACCTGTCTCTGCTATCCACCATTCTCCTTCACCTGTCTCTGCAATGTACCACTCTCCTTCACCTGTCTCTGCAATGTGCCACTCTCCTTCACCTGTCTCTGCTATCCACAATTCTCCTTCAACTGTCTCTGCTATCCACCACTCTCCTTCACCTGTCTCTGCAAAGTGCCACTCTCCTTCACCTGTCTCTGCTATCCACCACTCTCCTTCACCTGTCTCTGCAATGTACCACTCTCCTTCACCTGTCTCTGCAATGTACCACTCTCCTTCACCTGTCTCTGCAATGTACCACTCTCCTTCACCTGTCTCTGCAATGTACCACTCTCCTTCACCTGTCTCTGCTATCCACCACTCTCCTTCACCTGTCTCTGCTATCCACCACTCTCCTCCTTCACCTGTCTCTGCTATCCACCATTCTCCTTCACGTGTCTCTGCAATGTACCACTCTCCTTCACCTGTCTTTGCTATCCCCCACTCTCCTTCACCTGTCTCTGCAATGTACCACTCTCCTTCACCTGTCTCTGCTATCCACCACTCCCCTTCACCTGTCTCTGCAATGTACCACTCTCCTTCACCTGACTCTGCTATCCACCACTCTCCTTCACCTGTCTCTGCAATGTACCACTCCCCTTCACCTGTCTCTGCTATCCCCCACTCTCCTTCACCTGTCTCTGCTATCCACCATTCTCCTTCACCTGTCTCTGCAATGTACCACTCTCCTTCACCTGACTCTGCTATCCACCATTCTCCTTCACCTGTCTCTGCAATGTACCACTCTCCTTCACCTGTCTCTGCTATCCCCCACTCTCCTTCACCTGTCTCTGCAATGTACCACTCTCCTTCACCTGTCTCTATTATCCACCACTCTCCTTCACCTGTCTCTGCTATCCCCCACTCTCCTTCACCTGTCTCTGCAATGTACCACTCTCCTTCACCTGACTCTGCTATCCACCATTCTCCTTCAGCTGTCTCTGCAATGTACCACTCTCCTTCACCTGTCTCTGCTATCCACCACTCTCCTTCACCTGTCTCAGCTATCCACCATTCTCCTTCACCTGTCTCCTTCACCTGTCTCTGCTATCCACCACTCTGCTTCACATGTCTCTGCTATCCACCGCTCTCTGGGATTCCGCGAGGTTCATGCCTGTTCCAGTTTCGGATCTTGTCTTCCCACCCCTTCCTCTGTCTTCCTCGTCTGCGGCTTCCTCTGTCTCTTCCTCTGTCTTCCTCGTATGCGGTTTCCTCTGTATTCCTTGTCTGTCTCTTCCTCTGTCTTTCTCGTGTGTGGCTTCCTCTGTCTTCCTTGTCTGTCTCTTCCTCTGTCTTCCTCGTCTGTCTCTTCCTCTGTCTTCCTCGTCTGTCTCTTCCTCTGTATTCCTTGTCTGTCTCTTCCTCTGTCTTCCTCGTCTGTCTCTTCCTCTGTATTCCTTGTCTGTCTCTTCCTCTGTCTTCCTTGTCTGTCTCTTCCTCTGTCTTCCTCGTCTGTCTCTTCCTCTGTCTTCCTCACCTGTGGCTTCCTCTGTCTTCCTCATCTGTGGCTTCCTCTGTCTTCCTCATCTGTGGCTTCCTCTGTCTTCATCGTCTGTCTCTTCCTCTGTCTTCCTCATCTGTGGCTTCCTCTGTCTTCCTCATCTGTGGCTTCCTCTGTCTTCATCGTCTGTCTCTTCCTCTGTCTTCCTCATCTGTGGCTTCCTCTGTCTTCATCGTCTGTCTCTTCCTCTGTCTTCCTCATCTGTCTCTTCCTCTGTCTTCCTCGTCTGTGGCTTCCTTTCTCTTCCTCTGTCTTCCTTATCTGTGGTTTCCTCTGTCTTCCTCGTCTGTCTCTTCCTCTGTCTTCCTTGTCTGCCTCTTCCTCTGTCTTCCTTGTCTGTCTCTTCCTCTGTCTTCCTTGTCTGTCTCTTCCTCTGCCTTCCTCATCTGTGGCTTCCTCTGTCTTCCTCGTCTGTCTCTTCCTCTGTCTTCCTTATCTGTGGCTTCCTCTGTCTTCCTCATCTGTGGCTTCCTCTGTCTTCATCGTCTGTCTCTTCCTCTGTCTTCCTTATCTGTGGCTTCCTCTGTCTTCCTCATCTGTGGCTTCCTCTGTATTCCTCGTCTGCGGCGTCCTCTGTGTGTCCCTTGCAAGGTGGTGTTTGCAGGTCCTGTTGAGCGGGAAACATGCCCATGCCTCTTCATTTTCTGTCTCTTGACGACTGTGAGGAAGACATCATGAGGTCCTATCGCTTGTTGGATCCTGCTGCGGTATCTATTCAGATCGTCACAAAGTCTGTGTCACCAGTAGCATGCCCAAGATCTTCACTTCAGTTGCCAGGATCTTTTTTTTTTTTTTTTTTTTGCATGCCTGCTTAGAGTTCCACAAGCATAGAGAAAGTCTGACACGACAAAACAAAAGTAAAAAGTAAAAACAAAGAGAGAGAGATTGGAACGGATGAAGATATCAGGAAAGAAAGAAGGGAAGGAGGAAAGAAAGAAATATAGCACTGATCAATAATTTTATCATTTGTGATGGTGCATGAGAAAATCATGGATAATGGTCAACATTCACTAAAAAAAAAAATATTATTCTTTTATCTGAAAGTAGAGAGAATTCTGAATGACACACAGAAAAAACAGAATTCAAGTATCTTTATTAGTTTCTGAGATACATGCATTTGAGTCTCGTGATGATCACAAACGTACTTCTGAGAAAACTGGGGCAAACGAGTTCGCTGTTTCCCACTCTTGATCACCAATATCCAAATGGGGAAAACATCAAAATAAAGCACTAATACTTTATATTTCTTTACAATACTTGGAAATTTAATAGAAAAAGAATCACAGAATCTGAATAACCAAAAAAACTCAAATTTGATATTTTCACCCCTTGTCACTTTCACAGCGTGTTGCGTGAAATTTACTCCAGTGACTTATCCATGATTTTCGCGTGCGGCGTCACATTTGCTAGCAACCACTAACCACCTCCAAAAGTCCCCGTGTTGTCCGCAGTCTCGCGGAAGCTTTCAAATGGCGCTCGTAGAGGAACGAACCTAAGGCGACAAACGAGGTGTCCCCCAGAAAAAAAAAAATTCTACCGTATTGAATACATTTAAAAAAAAAATAAAATAGAAAAAAAGCGGCATCAGATTATGGCGACGCGCTCAACTACAGATTTTTTTTTATGTTTAAAAAATTCGTTTATAAGGGAATGTAACACATTGCAATGGAAACAACACAGCACAGCACAACACAACACAGCGCAGCACAGCACAGCACAGCAAAGTACAGCACAGCACAGTACAACACAGCACAGCATGTACAGCGCAGCGCAGCACAGCAAAGTACAGCACAGCACAACACAGCACAGCACAGCACAGCGCCAGCACAGCACAGCACAGCACAGCACAACACAGCACAGCACAGCACAGCATGTACAGCACTGCACAGCACAGCACAGCAAAGCATAGCACAGCACAGCAAATTACAGCACAGCACAGCACAGCACAGCACAGCACAACACAGCACAGCACAGCACAACACAGCACAGCACAACACAGCACAGCACAGCACAACACAGCACAGCACAGCACAACACAGCACAGCACAGCACAACACAGCACAGCACAACACAGCACAGCACAACACAGCACAGCACAGCACAGCATGTACAGCACTGCACAGCACAGCACAGCAAAGCATAGCACAGCACAGCAAATTACAGCACAGCACAACACAGCACAGCACAGCACAACACAGCACAGCACAGCACAGCAAATTACAGCACAGCACAACACAGCACAGCACAGCAAATTACAGCACAGCACAACACAGCACAACACAGCAAAGTACAGCAGAGCACAGCACAGCAAAGCACAGCACCGCACAGCCCAGCACAGCATAGTGCAATGCACGTTGTGTCCTCTTTAGAATGAAGCAGCCCATTCGCCTCTCCTTGATGAAGCGATAAACGTGACGGCAATCTTTGGGAGCGCATCAAATTCTGTTCCTAAACCCACAGGGCTATCACACACACACACACACACACACACACACACAAAGAAAAAAAAAAAGAAAAGAAAAAGAAACAAGCGATGTAAAAATCGGGTATGTCCAAGATTTTGTGTGGTTTATTTATTCAACTTGTTCTAAGCTGAAAACAACGCAACACAAACACAACAGAAAAGCTGATCTGCCGTTGCATTAAAAATAATCGTGGTGTTCTTATTTGTTTTCAGTATAGGTTCACTTCTGTATTGTTTTGATATTCTGGAATGTGTGTGCTTCCAGCTATTTTGATACTTTAAGCTGGCCTGTTCACTTTCTCCAGAGGATACGCATTTCTTTTAAATCCTGCAATGAATTACATTTTTTGTTGTTGTTGTTGTTGTTGTTCGAAAGCCGATGCAAAAGCATGATTAAAGACGATTATACAGCTCTTCTCGCTTTCACGACAGCATATTTGTTTGTTTGTTTGTTTGGTTATTGTTTATCCTGTGATGAAATTTGAACCAAAAAAAAAAAAAGAATAAAAAAATAAAGAAACAAACAAAAACAATAACAACAACAACAACAAAAACCACGAAAACAACAAGAATGTCAACAACTCTCATCAGCCCAAACCCGCAAACGATTGTACATTTCTTTTTTTTTTCTTTTTTTTGCTTTCAGTATAGACATTGGTCATTTTTGACTCACTTGTGTAAACAAAGTGAGTCTATGTTTTAACCCGGTGTTCGGTTGTCTGTGTGTCTGTGTGTGTGTGTCTGTGTGTCCGTGGTAAACTTTAACATTGACATTTTCTCTGCAAATACTTTGTCAGTTGACACCAAATTAGGCATAAAAAAGGGAAAAGTTCAGTTCTTTCCAGTCATCTTGTTTAAAACAATATTGCACCTCTGGGATGGGCACAAAAAAATAAAAAATGAAGCCTAATTATATGCAAACTGCATTTACTGTTATATTAATATTTTTTGTATTCTCTAAACTTGGCACTTTGATCTGATATTCTGACCCAACAACAAGCTGCAAGAGCAGTCATTATTATCATTTTTTTGTTCAAACAGGAACTTCTTTTGCTAAGCATGGAAGTTTTATTTATTTTTGCAAACGTTTTTGGTGCAGATAGTAAAAGAAGGGAAATTACTCTGTAATTAATGCTAGGGGACTTAATTTGCTTTAAACTGATCTTTCTCATCTTAAACATTACATTTTGAAATTATACTCAATACATAAAAAGCTTGGATTTTTTTTTTTTTTTTTTTTTTTTTTTTTTTTTTTTTTAAGTGTATCACAAGTGAGTCTTGAAGGCCTTGCCTCTCTTGTTAGAAGTGGGTCAGTGCTGCTTTCGTTTCTAGCTCTTCCCCTCTCTGTGTTGTGTGGTGCGGAATGAAGTTGATATCTGCTTTGTTGTGAGACTGCAGCTGCAGATACAGCTGTTGCACAGAGAGAGAGAGAGAGAGAGAGAGAGAGAGAGAGAGAGAGAGAGAGAGAGAGAGAGAGAGAGACAGAGAAAAGCTGTGACTCTCTTAAACACCGATAGTTCCCGGTGGACTTTACACAGACGTAAAGGAAACTTGAAGAAAAAGGTAATGGAATTTGAAAGAAAGCTGGAGAGGATTTTTTTTTTTTTTTTTTTTTTTTTTTAAGAAAGATGTAGAGGAAATTTAAAGAAAGATGTAAAGGAATATATAAAGAAAGACTTAAAGAAGTTTTAGGTAAAGATGTAACGGAAACTGAAAGAAAGATGTAAAGGAATTTTAAAGAAATATGTAAAGGAATTTTATAGAAAGATGTATAGGAATTTTAAAGAAATGTGTAAAGGAATTTTATAGAAAGATGTATAGGAATTTTAAAGAAATATGTAAAGGAATTTTATAGAACGATGTATAGGAATTTTAAAGAAATATGTAAAGGAAGCCTAGAGAAAGATGTAAAGGAATTTTATAGAAAGATGTATAGGGATTCTAAAGAAATATGTAAAGGAAGCCTAGAGAAAGATGTAAAGGAATTTTATAGAAAGATGTATAGGGATTCTAAAGAAATATGTAAAGGAAGCCTAGAGAAAGATGTAAAGGAATTCTAAAGAAAAGAAGAAAAGAAAAAGAAAAAAAAGAATCAACCAAGAAAGAAACAAAGAAAGAAGGAAAGACAGAAGGAATAAAAGACAAATTGACACCAGGAATGACAGAATGAAAAAAGGATAAACGAAAGGAATAGAATAGTAAGATTTTTTTTTTTTTAAAGACACCCCCCCCTCCCCCCCCCCCCCCCCCCCCCAAAAAAAAAAAAAAAAAAAAAATTACATGATGAAAAGAAAGAAAAGAAATAAGTAACACAAAAGAGGAAGAGAGAAAGAAAGAAAGAAAACAGACCAAAAAAAAAACGAACAGAATGAAAAAGAAAACTTGGTGTCAAGAGAGCGGGAAGGCGGGGGAGCGAGGGGGAGGGGGGGTGGGGGGTGGGAAGAAGAGATAAAAGACAGAACGAACTGGATGTTGTACCACAGTAATCTGAAGAATTTGTCCACGAAAAGATATATATATAAAGCTTCTGACTTCTGGTTTGTAGGTATTATGGGGGTGATGATGGCCTCACGATGGTGGTGGCAGAAATAATACTTTGGCACTCAGGCGTCTAACGAACAGAGTACTGCCATCATCAGGGGGGGCGGGGGTGGGGGGGTGGTGTTAAGGTTTTACTCTGAGAAATACAAAGGAAAAGGCTGGAGTTTGTGGGTATAAGAGGGTTTTACGGTGTGGCAATGTGGGAACGACAGGGTATTTTAAGCGCTTAAATGTCTGTTGAAGTGAACACTGGCATCATCAACATCCTCTGTCTCTTCGGCGCATTATAAAAGATGTTTTCGTCTGTTGAATTTTTCAACCCGATGAAATGAAGGTTTTTACGTGATTTGTTTGGGTTTTTTTTGTTTGTTTGTTTCTATTTTATATTCATTTCATTTCATTTCATTTCATTTGTGTGTGTGTGTGTGTGTGTGTGTATGTGTGTGTGTGTGTGTGTGTGTGTGTGTGTGTGTGTGTGTGTGTGTGTGTGTGTGTCC
>NC_134906.1:4717018-4722018 GCF_041734735.1 Babylonia areolata | reverse complement strand
AGACACACACACAGACACACAGACACACACACACACACACACACACACACACACACACACACACACACACACACACACACACACACACACACACACACACACACATTGATCTCCACACAGAGAGTATATAGACAACAATAAAGTGTACCTGGAAGTTTTCCCATGTCTTAGCAAGGAGAGAGAAAAAATGCATCTGCAATATCTGCTGCTATTTCGCGATTTCGCGATCCCGGCCTATCCCTCCTAAACCTCCAGCCTGTTTACAGGAGGCCAAAAGAGAAGCTTTGTATGCCTGCACAAAACGCAAAGACCTTTAAAGCTCGGGTTAGATTTCGATTTTCTTTTTAATTCTGAATGTGGCTGCAGGTTTTAAGTCCTAGAATGGCTGAGGGCACTTTACAAAGAGAGAGAGACAGAGACAGACAGAGACAGAGACAGACAGACAGAGATGCATTAATAATGTACTGAATGAAAGCGGAAACTAAGAAATCAACTTATTGTTCTTTGATGTGAATTTCTGCTTAATAATAATAATAATAATAATGGATACTTATATAGCACACTATCCAGAAATCTGCTCTAGGTGCTTTACAAAAACGCTTTTGATAACATAAAACATTATATCTATGTTACATACACACACCAAAATGTGACCACACACACACACACACACGTACGCACGTACGCGCACACACACACGCACGCACGCACACACACACACACACTGCATACATACATTTTAACATACATGTGTATCTAACAGCTACCCTAACAAATACGCACACATAAGCTGACTGGTGGGAATTAAGTAAGCCATTCTGCTCCAGATGAGCTAAGAGCTGAGACAATATGATCTTTTCTAGCAGTTTTGATAAGCTTGCTGCTTGTTTTCTTCTTCTTCTTCTGCTTCTTCTTCTTCTGCTTCTTCTTCTGGTTCTTCTGGTTCTTCTTCTTTTCTCCTTATATTGAATTGCTGATTGTTTTATTCGACGTTTGTGCATGTGGGCCCTGTAGGTTTTCTTTTTCCCAGAGTTCCACTGAGCGTCTAGTCTTTCGGGAGAGACGATAAACCGAGGTCCCGTGTGCAGCACGCACTTTTTGCGCACTGAAAAAGAACCCGTGGCAACGAGAGTCTTGTCCTCTGGCAGACGGGCGCAATAGCCGAGTGGTTAAAGCGTTGGACTGTCAATCTGAGGGTCCCGGGTTCGAATCACGGTGACGGCGCCTGGTGGGTAAAGGGTGGAGATTTTTACGATCTTCCAGGTCAACATATGTGCAGACCTGCTAGTGCCTGAACCCCCTTCGTGTGTATATGCAAGCAGAAGATCAAATACGCACGTTAAAGATCCTGTAATCCATGTCAGCGTTCGGTAGGTTATGGAAACAAGAACATACCCAGCATGCACACCCCCGAAAACGGAGTATGGCTGCTTACATGGCGGGGGTAAAAACGGTCATACACGTAAAGGCCCACTCGTGTACATACGAGTGAACGTGGGAGTTGCAGCCCACGAACGCAGAAGAAGAAGAAGTCCTCTGGCAAAAAATATGCCAAAAGAAATCTACTGTGATAGGTACACAAATATATAAGCATGCACTCAAGGCCTGACTAAGCGCGTTGGGTTATGGCTGCTGTTAGGCATCTGCCACAGTAGATGTGGTGTAGCGTATGTGGATTTGTCCAAACGCAGTGATGCCTGCCTCCTTGAGAAACTGAAACCTGAAACCTGAAACTGTCTGCATCCTCCTGTTCACCTTTTCCCTCCTCCTCCGCCTTCTGTCTCTATGTCTCGTCTCCCACCCCCACCCCCTCACCCTCTCTCTATCTCCCTAATCATCAGATGTGAATGGTTATATTTTTGCTTCTATTTTGCTTTAAAAAAACAAAAACAAAAAAAAAACTTTCTTGTTGTTCCCCTTTACTATCTATTTGAGAAATATCTTTGTGTGTGTGTGTGTGTGTGTGTGTGTGTGTGTGTGTGTGTGTGTGTGTGTGTGTGTGTGTGTGTGTGTGTGTGTGTGTGTGTGTTTAGCTTTCTCTCTCTATTTTTTTTTTTTTAAGACGTGATGGTGGTGATTTTTCTTTCTTTCGTTTTGTCTGTCTGTCTTTCTTTCTTTCTTCTTTTTTTTCTTTTTAGACATGTCGATCTCCTCCTCCTCCTCCTTCTTCAAGTTCGTTCCCTCTTTTTTTTTCCCCCCTTCCTTCCTCCCTCCCTCTCTCTCTCTCTCTCTCTCTCTCTCTCTCTCTCTCTCTCTCTCTCTCTCTCTCTCTCTCTCTCTCTGTGTCTCAAGTAGTCTCTCACTCTCTCACTCATTCATTCACTCACTCACTCTCCTTTTATGATCATTCGTGTCAGTCCCTCTCTCTCTTTGTCTGTATGCCTGTTTGTCCTGATCTCGCACTCTCTCTCTCTCTCTCCCTGTCTCTCTCACTCTCTCTGTCTGTCTCTCTCTCTGTCTCACTGTATCTGTCTCTCTCTGTGTCTCTGTCTCTGTGTGTCTGTCTTTGTCTCTCTCTGTGTCTCTGTATCTCTGTCTCTGTATCTCAGTCTCTGTCTGTCTATCTCTGTGTGTCTGTCTGTGTGTCTGTCTGTTTCTCTCTCTCTCTGTCTCTCTCTCCCTCCCTCTCTCTCTCTCTCTCTCTCTCTCTCTCTCTCTTTCTTTCTCTCTCTCTCTCTTCCATTGCCGTAAATACATTCTTTGCTCTGAACCAATGCCGTAAATTCCTCTGACAACTGCTGTACCATGTTGTCCCTTTGATCGAAACAGTAACTTACATTTCGATGATGAAATCAGTGCTTCAGATGATGTATAAGTCTACCTGAATACTCTCTCTCTCTCTCTCTCTCTCTCTCTCTCGCCCCCCCCTCTCTCTCTCTCTCTATCGCCCCCTGCCCCCTGCCCCCCACACCCTCCCCCCCCTCTCTCTATTATTATTTCTGGCATCGTCAGAAAATGCAGCAAATCCTCTTACACCAAATCGACCAAAAAGCAGCAGCGACCGACCACTAGCCTTTCTCTTCTCCTGTGGTAAAAACCTGAACGTTTGGCAATCCTCCGACTTTTGGCTCCACAAACATCTGTCTGTCTGTCTCTGTCTGCTTCTTTGTTTCTCTGTTCCTGACTGTCTATCCGTCTCATTCACTCTGTTTCTGTCTCTATCTTTTCCTGTCTGTCTGTCTGTCTCATTCTATCTGTCTCTGTCTCTGTTTCGTCTGTATCTGTTCTTGTCTGTCTGTCTGTCTGTCTGTCTGTCCCATTCTTTCTGTCTCTGTGTGTCTCTGTTTCGTCTCTATCTGTTCTTGTCTGTCTGTCTGTCTCATTCTATCTGTCTCGTCTGCCTCTGTTCCTGTCTCTGTTTCTATCTCTCTCTGTTCCTGTCTGTCTGTCTGTCTGTCTGTCTGTCTGTCTCATTCTGTCTCTATCTGTCTCTGCTTCGTCTCTTATATGCTCTTGTCTGTCTGTCTGTCTCATTCTATCTGTCTCTGTTTCGTCTCTTATCTGTTCTTGTTTGTCTGTCTGTCTCATTCTATCTGTCTCTCTCGGTCTCTGTTCCTGTCTCTGTTTCTATCTCTCTCTGTTCCTGTCTGTCTGTCTGTCTGTCTCATTCTTTCTGTCTCTGTGTGTCTGTTTCGTTTCTATCTGTTCCTGTCTGTCTGTCTGTCTCATTCTATCTGTCTCTGTCTGCCTCTGTTCCTGTCTCTGTTTCTATCTATCTCTGTTCCTGTCTGTCTGTCTGTCTGTCTGTCTGTCTGTCTCATTCTGTCTCTATCTGTCTCTGCTTCGTCTCTTATAAGCTCTTGTTTGTCTGTCTGTCTCATTCTATCTGTCTCTGTTTCGTGTCTTATCTGTTCTTGTTTGTCTGTCTGTCTCATTATATCTGTCTCTGTGTGTCTCTGTTCCTGTCTCTGTTTCTATCTCTCTCTGTTCCTGTCTGTCTGTCTGTCTCATTCTATCTGTCTCTGTGTGTCTCTGTTTCGTCTCTATCTGTTCTTCTCTGTCTGTCTGTCTCATTCTATCTGTCTCTGTCTGTCTCTGTTCCTGTCTCTGTTTCTATCTCTCTCTGTTCCTGTCTGTCTGTCTGTCTGTCTCTATCTGTCTCTGCTTCGTCTCTTATATGCTCTTGTTTGTCTGTCTGTCTCATTCTATCTGTCTCTGTGTGTCTCTGTTCCTGTCTCTGTTTCTATCTATCTCTCTGTTCCTGTCTGTCTGTCTGTCTCATTCTATCTGTCTCTGTGTGTCTCTGTTTCGTCTCTATCTGTTCTTCTCTGTCTGTCTGTCTCATTCTATCTGTCTCTGTTTCTGTCTCTATCTGTTCTTGTCTGTCTATCTGTCTGTCTCATTCTCTCTGTCTCTGCTGCCTGTCTCTGTCTCTCTCCCCCGTTCTCTCCTTTCACCGTGTGTGTGTGTGTGTGTGTGTGTGTGTGTGTGTGTGTGTGTGTGTGTGTGTGTGTGTGTGTGTGTGTGTGTGTGTGTGTGTGTGTGTGTGTGTGTGTGTGTGTGTGTGTGTGTGTGTGTGTGTGTGTGTCTGTGTCTCTTTGTCTGTGAAAAATGATGTTATTAAAATCGAATTTATTTACTTTTTTTTTTTTCTTTTAATGCGCTTCTCTATTCGGTAGAACACGCAACAAAATGTTCAATGTTTTCTTTGATTCTTGCGTACAGTCATTCTTCCTTCTTTTCTTCTTCCTCTGATTCTCTCTCTCTCTCTTTTTATATGTTAAATTCTTAGACTTTCCTTGACAGTCCTGTTGAAATCGTTGTTTTTTTGTTTTGTTTTCCTTTCTGTCTGTCTATTTGTCTTTTTTTTCCTCCTCTCACTTCTAATCTTTTTGTTCGCTCTAGATTGAATTCTAAAATGTACAACTATAATAAGATTAGTTTGTTGTTTTCTTCTTCTTCTTCTCTTTTTTGTCTTCTTTCCATTCATGCTTCTTTTCATGTTTACTTCTGTCAATGTCTTTGAATCGTGTGTGTGTGTGTGTGTGTGTGTGTGTGTG
>NC_134906.1:4699518-4712018 GCF_041734735.1 Babylonia areolata | reverse complement strand
GAAAGACGGTCAGAAAGACAGAGAGAAAGAGAGAAGTAGGCCCAGACACACACGTTTTAATCACATTTATGGGCTGATAAAGAGGCTATGTGCTCTGATCAAAGGGGACCCAAAGTGACTTTGCCAGTTAAAGAGAGAGAGATTTAGAGGAATGACAGAGAGAGAGAGAGAGAGAGAGAGAGAGAGAGAGAGAGATATTTAGAGGAAAGAGAGAGAGAGAGAGATTTAGAGGAAAGACACAGAGAGAGAGAGAGAGAGAGGAAAGACAGAGAGAGAGAGAGAGATTTAGAGGAAAGACACAGAGAGAGATTTAGAGGAGAGAGAGAGAGAGGGGAGAGAGAGAGAGAGAGAGAGAGAGAGAGAGAGAGAGAGAGAGAGAGAGGCTGGAGGGAAGTTTATTCGAAGTAAGCGGAATAAACTTCGAAGTAAAAAGAATAAACCTCGAAGTAAGCAGAACAATCTTTTAAGTAAACGAAATAAAACTAGAGATAAGCGAAATAAATTTCGAAGTAAACGGAACAAAGCCTTGAAGTAAACAAATTAAACCTCGGAGTAAACGGAATAAACTCAGAAGTATTCTGAACAAAGCTGGAACTAAACGGAATAAACCTCGAAGAAAACGGAACAAGCCTTGAAGTAAACAGATAAAACCTAGGAGTGAACGGAATAAACATCGAAGTAAACGGAATAAACCTTGATGTAAATGGCATAAACCTGAAAGTAAACAGGTTAACAACTACAATTAAAGCACCACGTCTCGGGGTTCGGGTCTGAGCTATGTTTGACAGCAGTCAATGACGGGCGCAATAGCCGAGTGGTTAAAGCGTTGGACTGTCAATCTGAGGGTCCCGGGTTCGAATCACGGTGACGGCGCCTGGTGGGTGAAGGGTGGAGATTTTTACAATCTCCCAAGTCAACATATGTGCAGACCTGCTAATGCCTGAACCCCCTTCGTGTGTATATGCAAGCAGAAGATCAAATACGCACGTTAAAGATCCTGTAATCCATGTCAGCGTTCGGTGGGTTATGGAAACAAGAACATACCCAGCATGCACACCCCCGAAAACGGAGTATGGCTGCCTACATGTCGGGGTAAAAAACGGTCATACACGTAAAAGCCCACTCGTGTGCATACGAGTGAACGCAGAAGAAGAAAGAAGAAGACAGCAGTCAATGAAAAGGAATATATATATATATATATATATATATATATCATATATATATAAGATTAACTCTCTCCATACGAACGGCGAAAGAGATGACGTTAACAGCGTTTCACCCCAATAACAACCATCAAAATATTACAAGCGGAAGGCTCTTACACTGAAGAGGCGAATGTTGACAAAGAATACCACAATTCTGACGACGGAAGCTAAAGGTTGGGTCATAGAGACACCCACTGGACATCCGAGGGGTCTGTGTAGAGGAGAAGAGAGGATTGGCCGTACTGAGTGAGTTAAAAAGGAAAAAAAGTTTCCATCAGTGCGTGGCAGCAGGGAATGTCTGGCGATCGTCTGACTGAGATGTGTCCGGGGGACGCTTTGCACCAGGGTTTTCCCAGCGCCCCTGCGGACAGACCTATCTCTTCCAGCAGCCGGCGTTACATAATGGCCAATTGGATTACCTGGTTGACGTCCGAGACGGTCGTCCGTTCTGGCGTGAAATGTTGTGAAGAGGTCTTCAGGAGTTTGACTATGCCAATTGAAGGGTGTGGTGGGGGTGGGGGGGGGTGGAGTGGGTTATGGGGGAGGGTGGGATGGGTGTGTGTGTGTGTGTGTGTGTGTGTGTGTGTGTGTGTGTGTGTTTGTGTGTGTGTGTGTGTGTGTGTGCGCGCGCGCGTTAGTGTGTGTGTGTGTGTGTGTGAGAGAGAGAGAGAGAGAGAGGGGGGGGGGAGATAGATAGATAGAGAGAGAGAGAGAGAGCTCTTTGAGAGTCAAATATATTGACAGAAAAAAAAGAAAAGATACTATAATTTCTCCTCACACATCCAAGCAGTATTTAAAACATATCGGATAATACAGATGAACTGAGTAGAGGAGTAAACCAAGACCTCAGCATGCAAAAACTTAATATAGCTGTTCTTAAGTCAGAGGAAAGAGACACTTTTACATGCGTATCTTAAAAAAAAAAAAAAAAAAAAAAAAAAAAAAACACCTTAACTCACTCAGTACGGCCAGTCCTCTCTTCTCCTCTACACAGACCCCTCGGATGTCCAGTGGGTGTCTCAATGACCCAACCTTTAGCTTCCATCATCAGAATTGTGGTATTCTTTGTCAACATTCACCTCTTCAGTATAAGAGCCTTCCACTTGCAATATTTTGATGGTGGTAATTGGGGTGAAACACTGTTAACGTCGTCTCTTTCGCCGTCGTATGGAGAGAGTTAAAGTGGACATCTTGTCCAGACCAACAAATTTCCCTGGGGCCCAGAACGAAACTTTTCATAACCATGCTGCTGCATCCGAGCCCACAGAGCGGAGGTCTCTTCGCCTCAGCACACTTCCATGTACAGCAAGAGAACGCTTCTGGTTTTTAACTCTTTCCATACGAACGGCGAAAGAGACGACGTTAACAGCGTTTCACCCCAATTACCATCATCAAAATATTGCAAGCGGAAGGCTCTTATACTGAAGACGCGAATGTTGACAAAGAATACCACAATTCTGACGATGGAAGCTAAAGGTTGGGTCATTCAAACACCCACTGGACATCCGAGGGGTCTGTGTAGAGGAGAAGAGAGGACTGGCCGTACTGAGTGAGTTAACCTTTCTGGGGCTTGTCTTTCGCAGTGTTCTTTCTCTCTTTCCGTTCACACAACCAACATCGACTTGACGATGACTCTGTCATGGGTTTGATGCATTCTGGGGTTATTTTCGTGTTTCCATAACCCACCGAACACTGACATGGATTGCAAGTTCTTTAACGTGCGTATTTGATCTTCTGTGCGCAGCTACACACAAAGTGGGTTCAGGAAATAGCAGGTCTGTACTAATGTTGACCTGGAGGATCGGAAACAAAATCCCCACCCTTCACCCACCCGGCGTCGTTAACGAGATTCGAATCCGGGTCCCTCAGACTGAAAGTCTTTGACCACCCAGCTATTGCACCTGTCAGACAGACAACGAAAATCTATCTTCACGTCGCCAGAATGTAGTGAGACGCAGTAACCAGTGAAAGAAGGACATCGTTTGTCCAGATCACTGCGCTCGGACAAATCTATATACGCTACACCACATCTGCCAAGCAGATGCCTGACCAGCAGCGTAACCCAACGCGCTTAGTCAGGCCTTGAGAAAAAAAAGTGAATAAATAATAGATAAATACATAAAAAAAGAACTACTACTACTAATAATAATATGTATAAGGTGCAAAAACTTGATGAAGTCAACTATAAGCATACATACATAGATAAATAAATAAATAAATAATAATTCTTTTTTTTTTTTTTTTAATATATCGGCAATGTGAATGCCAGAAAAGGGGGTTCAGGAACTAATGAAACAAGGATATCGTTTGTCCAGATCATCGTTGTTCATGAAGGGGGTTTAGGAACAAGTGAAAGAAGGTCATCGTTTGTCCAAGTAATCGTTGTCCATGAAGGGGGTTCAGGAACTAGTGAAAGAAGGACATCGTTTGTCCAGGTCATCGTTGTCCATGAAGGGGGTTCAGGAACTAGTGAAAGAAGGACATCGTTTGTCCAGGTTATCGTTGTCCATGAAGGGGGTTCAGGAACTAGTGAAAGAAGGACATCGCTTGTCCAGATCGTCGTTGTCCACGAAGGGGGTTCAGGAACTAGTGAAAGAAGGACATCGTTTGTCCAGGTCATCGTTGTCCATGAAGGGGGTTCAGGAACTAGTGAAAGAAGGACTTCGCTTGTCCAGATCGTCGTTGTCCACGAAGGGGGTTCAGGAACTAGTGAAAGAAGGACATCGTTTGTCCAGGTCATCGTTGTCCATGAAGGGGGTTCAGGAACTAGTGAAAGAAGGACTTCGCTTGTCCAGATCATCGTTGTCCATGAAGGGGGTTCAGGAACTAGTGAAAGAAGGACATCGTTTGTCCAGGTTATCGTTGTCCATGAAGGGGGTTCAGGAACTAGTGAAAGAAGGACATCGTTTGTCCAAGTCATCGTTGTCCAAGTCGTCACTGTCCATGAAGGGGGTCCAGGAACTAGTGAAAGAAGGACATCGTTTGTCCAAATCATCGCTGTCTACGAAGGGGGTTCAGGACAAGTGAAAGAAGGACATCGTTTGTCCAAATCATCGTTGTCCATGAAGGGGGTTCAGGAACTAGTGAAAGAAGGACATCGTTTGTCCAAATCATCGTTGTCCATGAAGGGGGTTCAGGAACTAGCAGGTCTGCACATAATTATGTTGACCCACATATGACGAAAAACATCTTCACCCTTTACCCACCAGGCGCCGTTACCGAGATTCGAACTATCTTCTTCAGCAGCATGGCAGAAGGAGTGGGATACGGACGTAGACAAAACGACAGGAACCAGGTGGTTTTCGATATAAATTTTATAACATATCTGGCTGTAATGCTTCACAGAAGCCAGCCCTAAAATAATAGGTATGACTCGATAAAAGAAATTGAATGTTATGATACTCTAGAACTGTTTTAAATGTGAACGCAGTCTTTTGTAATACACTGTGTGCTATTCTTCATTTCCACGACGCAAACATTTTGTACCTGACTGCAGTCCCTGACTTATTCAATTAAAAGCGAAAGGATAATCAATATTGCGATTTTATTTTACGTACAAGCGAAATAGATTCCCTGGCAATACTTTTAAGTAACCTCTTTTTCACCAGCACTTGTCGCAGGCAGTATCTGTAATGTGAATGCCAGAAAAAAATGTGATGTCATGAATATGTCTGGAAACCAGTGAGTCATTTAGAGAACCCAGACTGAATTGTCCTTCCACCAACACGTAGTGGTATTAATTCTTTCCTGTGAATGGGTCTGTTTCCTACGGTCGTCAGCTTCACACAATACTGGGATTTCCCTGAGTAATACTCCGGACTGACAGTGACGCGCACCGGGGTGGAGATATGAAGGGTTGCCTTTCAGGGATAAATTGTTTCCCTTGCGTTCCATAAAACCTGTACTAGAATGTCCTCTTTTCTTCTTCTGTCTTTTCTGACACCGTTTTTGTTCTTTCTGCATTTCTTATCCACTCACCATCCTCACCCCCACCCCCCACCCCCCATCCCACCCCCCGCCGCCGCCCCCTTTGCACTCTTTATGATGTTTGCTGGACTTAACTGATCTGATGTGTTGTGGGATGAGTGTGTGAGATGCCCCGTGTGTATTCATTTCTTTGTCTGTGTATTTGTTGTTTTTTTTGTTTCTTTGATTTAAAAAAAAAATCATTTTCTTTATTTTTTTAGTTGTTTGTGTATTCATTATTTTTTGTGTGTTTGTTTGATTTTGTTTATTCACATATTTCTTCGTCTTTGTGTTTGTGTATTCATTCGTTGTTTAATTTGTTTGTTCATTCATTTCATTCATCTCCTTTTCCCTGAACACATGATGAGGACCCCAGTGATCAGTTCGCTTACTTTAACTCACTCAGTACGGCCAGTCCATTCTTCTCCTCTACACAGACCCCTCGGATGTCCAGTGGGTTTCTCAGTGACCCAACCTTTAGCTTCCGTCGTCAGAATTGTGGTATTCTTTGTCAACATTCACCTCTTCAGTATAAGAGCCTTCCGCTTGCAATATTTTGATGATGGTAACTGGGGTGAAACGCTGTTAACGAAATCTCTTTCGCCGTTCGTATGGAGAGAGTTAAAGCGTCCTGGAAACGGGAACTGAAACGGATGGATAGTGAACTTGAATGTTTTGTGTTGGACAGAGGTTGCCAAGTCTGACGTTTCATTTGCATATGGATATAATCATATTCCCTGACCTCTGTGAATAGTGATTGTGGAGTGGGAGGGGAGGGGTCGCGGGGGGGGGGGGGGGGGGTGGTGGTGGGGAGGGGGAGGTCGCACTGAAGAACTGTTAACCAAAGAACTGCAAATGGTGGTCTTGTCCATTCATTATCTTTTTTTTTTCCTGCACGTCATACATTTGCTGTACATCATCAGCTTGTATGCAGATTCTATCGGAAGACAGGAGAGAACTTTTTTTTTTTTTTTTTTGCTGCCCCATCATCTCCACCGTTTCAGTGGCATTACTCCCACGCCGCTCATTTAGATTCCCCCATACACGACCACACCCGGGTTCGTCCTTCGCAGTTCCAGCGTCGGCAGTCCACAGGGAACCATCGATGTTAGGTCGCCAGGAGGCCACGCATCAGAAGAGACCCTGCACTGCTGCTGAGTCACTTCGATGGTGTTCAGTGGTGCCTGTTCTGTTTTAACGTACTTAGGACACCACCTACTAAGCCCCGTACTAGACAGGAGAGAACTTTCCAGCCTGTACCACCACCACCACTGCCACCAGCACCACCACCACAGTTTCTTCTCCGTTACCGTGTGGAGTCACGATCGATTGTGGTAATCTGAAGTGGCGAGGAAGAAGAAGAGATGGGCCCCATAAACACGGTCTGCACCAGTACAGTCACTCACAGAGATATGCAGACTCACTTGTCCGCTCCTCCTCCTCCACACCCCCCACCCATCCCCCGACCCATCCCCGCTCCCACCCCCACCCCCACCCCCGCCCCCGCCCCCGCCAATGCTTACTGTCAATTTTCCTGGCATCAGGTCGGTTGTTGGGTGAGTCTCTGTTACTTCTCGAAGGCAGTGTCACAACCCCCCCCCCCCCCCCCCCCCCCCCCCCCCCCCCCCCCCCAAAAAAAAAAAAAAAAAAAAAAACAACCTTACAACGCTGGATAAATTATTGATACTGTTTTAATAGTATCTCTGCGGATGCCTTCACCTCTACACTCCATCTCGCTCACTACGATCGGGTTTGGATCCACTCTGTTTACGCATACCCAGATTCAAACACTCGACTGTTGGCATAGTCCTTCACAAAAGACTAAGCTGTAAATGGTTTCCCATTGACTGAGGCCCAACACTCGGCTGATATCACAGATTGACATAAGTTTACATTTGGGCGAACAGCAAAGCGAGAGCTGTATTATCAATGGTTTCTCCAGTCAGTCAAAAACCATTTACAGCTTAGTCTTTTGTGAAGGACTATGACTCTCAAACTAGGAGGCAAAATTGCACTGGCTCTTGGTGCTGCAGCCTTGTGGGCTAGTTGGCCTTTGGGTACCATCCCAACGCCGACTGTCCTAAAACCCTCTTGGCCGAGAGAGTGGGGATGTACTTGGGCAAGACACTCTCCACTATAATCAAATTCTAGCCCAAATAGTCGGAACAGCAGTTGCCTCCTCTGCTGTTCTGATGGTCATAGTCGGACACGACTGACTATCATATATACCTTCTGTGTGTATAGCCTCGGTTTTTTTCTGTTTGTGATATCACAGATGTAAGTATGACCTGTGTATTATTGTGTCAGATTGTCCCGACGTGTGCATTTTCTCAGGTTGGTCTGCTGCATGAATACTCACGATGGTCTGTGGAGTGCACAGTCTGTAGGGCGGGGGGAAACCCATGGGACCCATAGAGTGGCCCGTGGGACAGCTACAGTCGGAGGTTCTACAGACACTCAAAGGTGCAGACCGCTATTCGTAGTGTTGGGGTTCTTAATCGGCACGCTATAATACATGTATATGTAAGTGTACAATCGTGTATTATGCGTATATATATATATATATATATATATATATATATATATATATATATATGATAGTCAGTCGTGTCCGAATATGACCATGAGAACACCAGAAGAGGCAACTGCTGTTCCGACTATTTGGGCTAGAATTTGATTATAAAGGAGAGTGTCTTGCCCAAGTACATCCCCACTCTCTCGGCCAAGAGGGTTTTAGGATAGTCGGCGTTGGGATGGTTCCCAAAGGCCAACTAGCCCACAAGGCTGCAGCACTAAGAACCAGTGCAATTTTGCCTCCTAGTTTGAGAGCCATAGGCCTTCACAAAAGACTAAGCTGTAAATGGTTTCCCATTGACAGGAGAAACCATTGATAATACAGCTCTCACTTTGCTGTTGGCCCAAATGTAAACTTATGTCAATCTGTGATATAAGCCGAGTTTGGGGCATATATATATATATATATATATATATATATATATATATATATATATATATATGTGTGTGTGTGTGTGTGTGTGTGTGTGTGTGTGTGTGTGTGTGTGTGTGTGTTCGAACTCTCTCTCTCTCTCTCTCTCTCTCTCTCTCTCTCTCTCTCTCTCTGTGTGTGTGTGTACGCGCGCGCGCGCGCGTGTATATGTGTATGTTTGTGTCTTGGGGTGTGGGGGGGGGTCCTTCTTTGATGCCTGTGTTGTCTCATCATTGCTGTTGAAAGGTCAGTGACTGAAGTGTTGTGTGTGTGTATCGTGTAGGATTCAGCTATTGTGCGTATGGTCTGTGATTTAAACTACTTTGAATACAGTATGGCATCAGTGGCGTCTAGTCATGCATGGATTCAATATGTTGACTGTGGTTCATATCCTCTTTTCAGATAGTCATAAAGGAAACAGAACTCGAGCAATAAAACTAACAACAACAACAAAACAAACAACGACAACAAAAAACAAACAACAGCAGAAAAAAAAACCCAGCGACGTTATCAATTAAAACCACACATATCCCCACGTAACCCAAACGATAATACAAATTTGTCCATGAAAAATGACTCCCTGTTCCCACTAGATTAAAAACAAAAAGATTGGAAGTGTTCAGTTCATATACATAAGCAACAAGACCTCAAAGGGAAGGGTGCAATATGAAGTCAGTGATTTTTTGTGTGCTTCTGGCGGGGTCATAGTGAGGGCGAGTCGTCTGAGTGCGATAAAACATGATATGAGTGTGATTACAGGTCATATTCCGAGCGGTGATCAAGCTTTCTGTCTGTCTGTACGTCTGGATCTTTCTCTCTTTGTCTTACTTTGTTCCCCCCCTCTCTCTCTCTCTCTGTCTCCCTCTGCCACACAAACACACACACACACACACACACACACACACACACACACACACACACACACACACACACACACACGTCAATTAACATACTGAAACTCCAGGGAAGAAAAGCTGCCCTATTCCTCCTCACAGACCTTTTACGCCACAATAACTGTCTCGGACGTCAACCATGAATTCTAATTCACCATTATGTAAAACCGGCCACTGGGACAGATAGGATAGGATACGTCTGTCTGTAGGGCGGGGGGAAAACCATGGGACCCATAGAGTGGCCCGTGGGACAGCTACAGTCGGAGGTTCTATAGACACTCACAGGTGCAGACCATTATTCTTAGTGTTGGGGTTCTTAATTTAACTCTCTCCATACGAACGGCGAAAGAGACGACGTTAACAGCGTTTCACCCCAATTACCATCATCAAAATATTGCAAGCGGAAGGCTCTTATACTGAAGATGTGAATGTTGACAAAGAATACCACAATTCTGACGACGGAAGCTAAATGTTGGGTCATTGAGACACCCACTGGACATCCGAGGGGTCTGTGTAGAGGAGAAGAGAGGACTGGCCGTACTGAGTGAGTTAATCGGCACACTATAATACATGTATATGTAAGTGTACAATCGTGTATATATGCGTATATATATATATATATATATATATATATATATATATATATATATATATATATATATATATATATATATATATATATATGTATGTATGTATGTGTGTGTGTGTGTGTGTTCGAACTCTCTCTCTCTGTGCACGCGCGCGCGCGCGCTCGTGTGTGTGTGTGTGTGTGTGTGTGTGTGTTGGGGTGTGGGGGATTGCTTACGTATTTGTACGTGTGTGGATGTGCATGTACGTGTATGAATAACTACTCTTTTGATTTTTTACACGTTTCCTGTAGCAGAGATTTCATGTGAAGTTCAGTATTACGAATAAGTAAAAAAAAAAAATTAATTAATTAAAAAAAAAAAAAAAGAAATCGTAAAGGAGGAGGAGGAAATGATTTGTTCAATCTGTGAAGACCCGACAAAGAACTATTTCTTTTCATTCAAAGAAAGGAGGGTAAGATAAACATTGTACTAAAAATAAAAACACACCAAAAAATGATTACTGCCCAAAGAAAACAAAATTCGTGGGCAGCGTGGAGGGGGAAAAACCAGATTTCCCATGGGTCGGAACGAAACTCTCATAACTATGCAAACACTCACCCCAATGACCCATTTCTGCCCCGACCCTCCGAGATAGGGGCGCCCAGTCAGTAGGCTCTGAACATCCCAAGTGATAGAACAAAATGGTGCTTTAGCCCAGCACTGACAGGCGCTTCAGAGTTTGCTCTTGGTCGCTAGAAGGTCTGGTGTTTGGATTGGTGGAGGTGAGTTTGGCCAGTGATTGACAAAAGCAAAGAAAATTATCAGTTTCAGTTTCAATTTACATCACAAAAAGAACTACTACTACACATAATGATATGTATAAGGCGCAAAAAACTTGATGAAGTCAACTATAGGCGTACATAAATAAATTAATTAATTTTAAGAATATATATAATTATCAGGAATATGGGAGTGCTGAGAAGATTGAAAATCTATGGAAGTATGTTCTTAGGTTGTTGTTACATTTGAAGGATATATATATATATATATATGTGTGTGTGTGTGTGTGTGTGTGTGTGTGTGTGTCTGTGGATAAATAGATAGGTAGATAGAGAGATAGAAAGATAGATAGACAGACAGATAGATAAATAGATAGATAGATAGATAGATAGATAGATAGATAGATAGATAGATAAATAGATAGATAGAAAGATAGATAGACAGACAGATAGATAGATAGATAGATAGATAGATAGATAGATAGATAGATAGATAGATAGATGCACGCAAAGAGACCATACAAAATAGAAGACAGGAGCCAACAAGTCCAAAACATAATCTAGCTGTTCTCGTGTGGACTCTCAGTCAATATCTGGTAAAAACTCAAACGTAAAGTAGAGTTGTCTGCTTCTCTCTCTCTCTCTCTCTCTCTCTCTCTCTCTCTCTCTCTCTCTCTCTCTCTCTCTCTCTCTCTCTCTCTCTCTCTCTCATTCTCTCTCAGCAATGTGTTAATTTCTCTGTAAACCGCCGTTGTTCTTTTGCTTATACATTGTCCCCATTGCCAAAGGATAGCATTGTCAATGGCAATAAAACAATGTCCATCTCTCTCTCTCTCTGTCTGTCTCTCTCCGTCTGTGTGTGTGTGTGTGTGTGTGTGTGTGTGTGTGTGTGTGTGTGTGTGTGTGTGTGTGTGTGTGTGTGTGTGTGTCTCTGTGTGTGAAATTAAGTCTCCTGCTAACTCCGCGCGAATTACATTTTAACAGCTTCATTTTATTATGATTAGACCTGACACTCTCCAACCTATACTCACAGCATATGTCTGTACTCTGCGTCTTGTCGATGTGAAGAGCTTCCTTATTATTATTTTTTTTCTCATGTTTTGTTTATTTGTTTTATATGCTATTCTTCTATTCATTTCACGTTTTTAGTTTTATTGCTGTATTTTCTCTCATTCGAATTCAATGACTGGAAAATAACTCACGGTGGAATTTCCCCCAAGCTCCGTTGCGTTAAAATAAAATGATCGTATGTGTGAGGTATTGGCCAACAGCCAGTATTATGATTCCATCAGAGGACAGAAGAAGAAGAAGAAGTAGAAGAAGAAGAGGAGGAGGAGGGGGAAGAAGAAGGAGGAGGAGGAAGAGGAGGAGGAGGAAGAAGAAGAGGAGGAAGAAAAAGAAGGAGGAGAAGGTAGAAGAAGGAGGAGGTAGAAGAAGAAAAAGAAGGAGGAGAAGGTAGAAGAAGGAGAAGAAGGAGGAGGTAGAAGAAGAAGAAGAGGAGGAGGAGGAAGAAGAAGAAGAAGAAGGAGGAGGTAGAAGAAAAGGAAGAAGAGGAAGAAGAAGAGGAGGAGGAAGAAGAAGGAGGAGGAGGTAGAAGAAGAAGGAGGAAGAGGAAGAAGAGGAAGAAGAAGAAGGAGGAGGAGGAGGAAGAAGAAGAAGAAAAAGAAGAAGGAGTTGCAGGAGGAAAAAGAGGAGGAGGAGGAGGAGAAAGAGGAAGAAGAAGAAGACAACAATTCCTGGCAATACCATCACATCAGCTCCTCGGTGCCAGTTTTGGGTCACGATCAATAGTGGTAATCTGGGCGCCGGGAGAAGAAAGATGATCTCATAAATACGTTTCCACCAGGAGGGGTGGGGGGGGGGGGGGGGGGCGTGGGGGGTCGTTTAAAGATATCCAGACTCAATTGTCCCCCTGCCAACACTTGCCCATCGGCGGATCTGTTTACTCCAGTCGTCAGTTTCACACAGCCGTCGGAATGCCAGACTAATACTCCAGATTGTTTGACAGTTATGAATCCCCAGATGGAACTGCTGAGATGGTGTGGGGGTGGTGGGAGGGTCTTTCAGGAATAAATTGTGTCGCTGCGTTCTGGAAAAAAAAA
>NC_134906.1:4689518-4692018 GCF_041734735.1 Babylonia areolata | reverse complement strand
CTGATTTTTTTTTTTTTACTTTCTGTCTTTCTTTCTTTAACTTTCTCTCTTTTTTTCGTTTTTTTTTTTCTTTCTGTTCTCTTTCTTTCTTTCTCTAGATTCCGTTACATCTGATTTTTTTTTTTTTTTTTACTTTCTGTCTTTCTTTCTTTAACTTTCTCTCTTTTTTTTCGCTTTTTTTTCTTTTCTGTTCTCTTTCTTTCTTTCTTTCTTTCTTTCTTTCTCTAGATTCCGTTACATCTGATTTTTTTTTGTCTTTCTTTTTTTCCCCCCCTACTTCTTTGTTATTCTTCGCCAGTGTGGTTCCCAGGTAACTGTTCCCTTGATGCCCGGGGTAGCTTCCTGGGGATCGGAAGTGAAATCTGGCACTGCAGAAACTTTGGCCATTTGTTTTTCTTTCTACCAAAGCGTGTGTGCGAGAGAGGGCGTGTGTGTTTGTGTATGTGTCACTGAATGTGTGTGTTTGTGTGTGTGTGTGTGTGTGTGTGTGTGTGTGTGTGTGTGTGTGTGTGTGTGTGTGTGTGTGTGTGTGTGTGTGCGTGCTTGTGTGTGTGTGTGTGTGTGTGTGTGTGTGTGTGTGTGTGTGTGTGTGTGTGTGTGTGTGTGTGTGTGTGTGTGTGTGTGTGTGTGTGTGTGTGTGTGTGTGTGTGTTTCCGTTTGTTTTGTTTCTTCCATTAAAAAAAATTAAAAAATTTCCATTCTCTTTCTTTTTCCTTTTTCTTCCCTTTTGTTTTGCGTCTCATGTTAGTTCTTTTCTTGTGTGGGAAAGAGAGAGAGAGAGAGAGAGAGAGAGAGAGATTAAGGGAGAGAGACAGTGTGTGTGTGGGGGGGGGAGTTAGAAGGTAGAGACAGGGACAAAAAAAATTAAAAAAATAAAAAACCGAAAGGGAAAGGAAATGACGCAGACAGTACCCGAGACAGTGAGAGCGAAAGAGAAACATGTACATTCCTGACAGTTTCAGTTTCAGTTTCAGTAGCTCAAGGAGGCGTCACTGCGTTCGGACAACTCCATATACGTTACACCACATCTGCCAAGCAGATGCCTGACCTGCTAGCGTAACCCAACGCGGTTACAATAGGGAAGCAACAAATATGAAAAAGAAACAAAAACAAAAGAAGACAAAAAGCACCATTACTCGACCATCCATTCTATTAACGATATTGTTCAATGTCTACCTTATTATCTGGCTTACAGTCTGAACGCAAGATGATAGACATTATACATTGTTATCCCCCTCATTTACTCTGGTATTGTTCTGAATAGTAAAGACTGCATCTTACTCTTTGTGCTTCTACAAGAAACTTAGCTATTGACAGTATTGTGAGATCACCATCAGACGACAAAGCACAAACAGTGTGCCTTTTAACTCTCTCCATACGAACGGCGAAAGAGACGACGTTAACAGCGTTTCACCCCAGTTACCATCATCAAAATATTACAAGCGGAAGGCTCTTATACTGAAGAGGTGAATGCTGACAAAGAATACCACAATTCTGACGACGGAAGCTAAAGGTTGGGTCATTCAGACACCCACTGGACATCCGAGGGGTCTGTGCAGAGGAGAAGAGAGGACTGGCCGTACTGAGTGAGTTAATGAACATCAGACTGAAGAAGCACACACTCATCTCTTACCCTATCGAATGATTTGCATTAATGCTGTTGAAAATACTATTCCCAAATACTTATATATTTGTTTGTTGTTGTTTTTTTATGTATTAGTTACTTTGACAACCGCATTACCATATAACCACTTTTCATGTACTGACGAGAGAGAGAGAGAGAGAGAGAGAGAGAGAGAGAGAGAGAGAGAGAGAGAGAGAAGAATGAATGAATGAATGAGTGAATAAATGAATCTTTATTTTCCAACGGTGAAGATATTAGCACTGTGGCCGACTTTAGAGAGAGAAAGAAAGAGCGAGAGAGAGAGAGAGAGGGGGGGAAGAGAGGGAGAGAGAATGAATGAATGAATGAATGAATCTTTATTTCCCAACGGTGAAGATGATTATTAGCACTTTGGCCGACTTTAGAGAGAGAGAGAGAGAGGGGGGGGGGGGGGAGAGAGGGAGAGAGAATGAATGAATGAATCCTCATTTTCCAACGGTGAAGATGATTATTAGCACTTTGGCCGACTTTAGAGAGAGAGAGGGAGGGGGGAGGGAGAGAGGGAGAGAGAATGAATGAATGAATCCTCATTTTCCAACGGTGAAGATGATTATTAGCACTTTGGCCGACTTTAGAGAGAGAGAGAGAGAGAGAGAGAGAGAGAGAGAGAGAGAATGAATGAATGAATCTTTATTTTCCAACGGTGAAGATATTAGCACTTTCGCCGACTTGAGAGAGAGAAAAAGAGAGAGACAGACAGACAGATAGACAGACAGAGACACACAGAGAGAGAGAGAGAGGGTGGGTATCACAGGGTTAACTAGCTTGAGTGATAGAAAAGCAACATTTTCTTTTATCTTTTCCCACGAAAAACTACATTTTCTTTTATCTTATGCC
>NC_134906.1:4682018-4684518 GCF_041734735.1 Babylonia areolata | reverse complement strand
CCTGTAACAAGTGATCATGTATTTACTTGCGACATGTTAAAAATGTCATATACCTGTACTAGCATCTTTTCCGATGCAAGAAATATTGGACTCATCACTTTTATTGTTCAGTTTCTTTAAATCGTTGTTAAATAGTCCAACTGGGTTGCTGTTATAACTCCCCCCCCCCCCCTCCCCCCCAAAGATTCGTGTATATGTCTTGGACTTGTCACTGCTAATGTTGCACTGTTTCAAATCTTTGTTGTATAGGCCTGACTAAGCGCGTTGGGTTACGCTTGGCAGATGTGGTGTAGCGTATATGGATTTGTCCGAACGTAGTGACGCCTCCTTGAGCTACTGAAACTGAAACTGTTGGATAGTCCTACTGGGTTATTAAAACGATTTATCCTTTTTTTTTCTAAGTTTGGAAGTTATTGTTTCAGCCAGATTGTTGTAAATGTTGTGATTTTTTTCCGCTTACCCTTTCCCTCCTTCCCCCCCCCCCCCCCCCCCACACACACACACACACACCACCCCTCTTTTTTTTTGTCTAATATTACTTAAAGTGGATAGACATTAAATAAATTAAACCACCAAAGACAAGACAGAGAATAGTCAGCATCCGATATGCAATATCGAACAATAAACATATTACTGGGGGAAAAAAAAAAGCAATGGAGAATGTACAGTTACATGGTGTACATTTCACTGAAATTTTCGTTGTACAAAATAGGTCACAGCAGTATTCACTGTACAAATAAGTCATAGTAATATCGAACAATAAGTAAATCATTGGAAGAAGCAATGGATAATGTACAATTACATGGTGTTAACTGTAATTTTCGTTGAACAAATAGGTCATAGCAGTATCGAGCAATAAGTATATCATTGGAAGAAGCAATGGAGAATGTATAAAAATGGATGGTGTCAACTTGAATTTTCGTTGTAAAAAAAATAGGTAATAATGTGCCATGCATATTTTCTGTTATTGATCGATGGAGCAGAAAAATTTTATTAGCCCAACCAATAATAGCAGGTAATTCTGCATGGATCACGAAAAATAACGGATTAACTGTGAGAAATCACTTTTTTTTTATTGTATACCACGTCCCCGTCTCGGATCTATTTCTGGGGCATGTTTGTCAGCAGCAAATGAACAGGAATCATGGTTTCGCTATCTGCGTGGCAATAGTGAGTCTCGGATTCCACGATGTCTGGAGAGGTCATGTGTCGGCTTCTCTCGCGCCCTACATATACAGACTTATCTATTCCCGTCGCCAGTTTTACATAATGGTGAATTAGAATTCATGGTTGACGCCCGATGTTGTTATTCTGGCGTACAAAAAAAAACAAAGGTTTGTGAGGTGGAAAAGGATATTTTCCTTTTTCCCGGGAGTTTGTTAATTGATGCGCTCTCTCTCTCTCTCTCTCTCTCTCTCTCTCTCTCTCTCTCTCTCTCGCTCTCTCTCTTTCTCTCTCTCTCTGTGTTTGTGTCTGTGTCTGTCTGTCTGTCTCTCTCTCTCTGTGAGTGTGTGAGTGTATATGTGTGTGTATGTGCGCGCATGTGTGCGCGCGCGCGTGGTTACGTGTCTGTAAGCTAACCAGGTATTACATGAAGCTAACCTGGGATCACAGTAAACTATCTAGGCTTCGCAGTAAGCCAACCACGGCAACATTAACGTAACCATGTGTCACACTAAAGTAACCAGGGGTCACATTAACGTAACCAAGTGTCACATTAAAGGAACCAGGTGTCACATTAACATAGCCTGGGGTCATATTAACGTAACCAGGGTTCATACGTAAGGGTCATATTAATGTAACCAGGTGTCACATTAACCTAACCAGGTGTCACGTTAACGTAACCAGGTGTCACATAAAAGTAACCAGGTGTCTCATTAATGTGAATACGTGTTTCATTGACATAGCAAGGCGTCACATTAAAGTAACCAGGTGTCACATTAACGTGAACAGGTATTTCATTAACGTATCCAGGTGTCATATTGACGTAGCCAGGTGTCGGTGTCGCATTAACGTAGCCAGGTGTCACATTGACGTAAGCAGGTGTCACATTAACGTAGCCAGATGTCACATTGACGAAGCCAGGTGTTTCATTAACGTAGCCAGGCGTCATATTAACGTAATCAGGTGTCGCAGTAACGCAAGGAGGTGTTTCATTAACGTAGCCAGACGTCACATTGACGAAAACAGGGTGTTACATTAGCATAGCCAGACGTCATATTAACGTTCCCAGGTGCCACATTAACGTAAGGAGGTGTTTCATTATCGTAGGCAGGTGTTACATTAACGTAGCCAGGCGTTATATCAACGTAGCCAGGTGTCGCATTAACGTAAGGAGGTGTTTCATTAACGTAACCAGGGGTCACATTATGCTAACCATGGATCACCTGAAGCTAATTATAGATCATCAGGGATTACAGAAAGCTGACCAGGATTACAAGAAACTGGTTAACCAGGGATTAGAGAAAGGATAGCCAGGGCAACAAAAGAAAAGAAAACA
>NC_134906.1:4667018-4669518 GCF_041734735.1 Babylonia areolata | reverse complement strand
GTGGGGTATTTTGACGGATGGTCCTATGTAGTTATGTTGTGTGGGGTATTTTGACGGATGGTCCTATGTAGTATTGTTGTGTGGGGGTATTTTGACGGATGGTCCTATGTAGTATTGTTGTGTGGGGTATTTTGACGGATGGTCCTATGTAGTATTGTTCTGTGGGGTATTTTGACGGATGGTCCTATGTAGTATTGTTGTGTGGGGTATTTTGACGGATGGTCCTATGTAGTATTGTTGTGTGGGGTATTTTGACGGTTGGTCCTATGTAGTTATGTTGTGTGGGGTATTTTGACGGATGGACCTATGTAGTAATGTTGTGTGGGGTATTTTGACGGTTGGTCCTATGTAGTTATGTTGTGTGGGGTATTTTGACGGATGGTCCTATGTAGTATTGCTGTGTGGGGTATTTTGACGGATGGTCCTATGTATATTGTTGTGTGGGGTATTTTGACGGATGGTCCTATGTAGTATTGCTGAGTGGGGTATTTTGACGGATGGTCCTATGTATATTGTTGTGTGGGGTATTTTGACGGATGGTCCAATGTAGTATTGCTGTGTGGGGGGTATTTTGACGGATGGTCCTATGTAGTATTGTTGTGTGTGGGGTATTTTGACGGATGGTCCTATGTAGTATTGTTGTGTGGGGTATTTTAACGGATGGTCCTATGTAGTATTGCTGTGTGGGGTATTTTAACGGATGGTCCTATGTAGTATTGTTGTGTGGGGTATTTTGACGGATGGTCCTATGTAGTATTGTTGTGTGGGGTATTTTGACGGATGGTCCTATGTAGTATTGTTGTGTGGGGTATTTTGACGGATGGTCCTATGTAGTATTGTTGTGTGGGGTATTTTAACGGATGGTCCTATGTAGTATTGCTGTGTGGGGTATTTTGACGGATGGTCCTATGTAGTATTGTTGTGTGGGGTATTTTAACGGATGGTCCTATGTAGTATTGTTGTGTGGGGTATTTTGACGGATGGTCCTATGTAGTTTTACTATGTGGGGTATTTGACGGATGGTCCTATGTAGTATTGTTGTGTGGGGTATTTTAACGGATGGTCCTATGTAGTATTTCTGTGTGGGGTATTTTGACGGATGGTCCTGTGTAGTATTGTTGTGTGGGGTATTTTAACGGATGGTCCTATGTAGTATTGTTGTGTGGGGTATTTTGACGGATGGTCCTATGTAGTATTGTTGTGTGGGGTATTTTGACGGATGGTCCTATGTAGTATTGCTGTGTGGGGTATTTGACGGATGGTCCTATGTAGTATTGCTGTGTGGTGTGTTTCATGGCTCTTCCTAATAGGATATGGTTGGGGAGGAGGGGTTGATGGCTGTGATACGTAATGTGGTATTGTTATGTGATGGGAAGGTTGATGGATGTATTGTGCTGTGTATTGTCATCAGGTTGTTAACTATGGGTCGCAGACTGGTTTTGGTTTGTCTTTGCCTCTTAATTTTCTGTTGCTTTCTCAGTGGCGATATTTAGTCTTAGAGTGCCTCACCCACCCCACCCTACACTCCCTGTGCACAGCAACCGCCGGGCTTTTATCCATCATGGGCAGTCCACAGGGGACTCCTGTGCCATTATGTTCACCACAGTTAACAGCCGTCGTCGTGGTGTGATTTTATCATTCCAGCTTGAATGGGTTGTGAACAATCCTTTGTGTGTAGATGGTGAGTAATGGATTGTCTGAGTCTCTCACCCTCTTCTCTCTCTCTCTTTCTCTCTCTCTCTCCTCTCCTCTCCTCTCTCTCTCTCCTTCTTTCTTCCAACCTGAGACCCTCCTGTTCTCTCTCTCTTTTTCTCTCTCTCTTCCTCTCTCTCTCTCTCTTTCTATCCTGTTCTCTCTCTCTTTCTCTCTCTTCCTCTCTCTCTCTCTCTTTCTATCCTGTTCTCTCTCTCTTTCTCCTTCTTTCTTCCAACCCTCCTGTTCTTTCTCTCTTTCTCCCTCTCTCTCTGTCCTGTTCTCTCTCTCCCTCTCTCTCTCTCTCTCTTGTATTATCAATGGTTTGTCCAGTCAATGGGAAATCGTTTACAGCTTAGTCTTTTGTGAAGGACTATGACTATCAAACTAGGAGGCACACTGGCTCTTAGTGCTGCAGCCTTGTAGGCTAGTTGGCATTTGGGAGCCATCCCAACGCCGACTGTCCTAAAAACACTCTTGACCGAGAGAGTGGGGATGTAACTTGGGCGAGTTGGGCAAGACACTCTCCACTATAATCAAATTCTAGCCCAAATAGTCGGAACAGCAGTTGCCTCCTCTGCTGTTCTGATGGTCATAGTCGGACACGACTGACTATCATATATGTTATCACAGGGACAGGTTGGAAGACAGGGCAATGCCTAAAGTCTTCATCCTTGATTGATACAGTTGAATACACATGTTGAATCCCTCTCTCTTTTCTTCCCCCTTCCCCTTCCTCTTTCTTCCTCCCCACTTCCAAGCCTCTACTGCTCTTTCTGTCTTTCTCTCTGTCTTTCTTTGGGGGGCG
>NC_134906.1:4652018-4657018 GCF_041734735.1 Babylonia areolata | reverse complement strand
AACAAATCGAAGAAGATGCAGACATGTCTTAGCTTCCGGAAGCGAAGTCGCCATTGTTTATTTGGAAGACAGCAACCTTCCCTTCACACGTGTGGACGTAGAAAAACTCCCTCGAAAAGAAAGAAATAATAAAAACAACAACAACAACAACAACAAAACAAAAACAAAAACAAAACGAGTGAACATGTGAATGAATGAACGAACCACGAAAGAAAACACAAAAACAAAAACCCAAAAACCAAAAACCAGTAAATGAACAAACACATACATAAACGGTTTGTTGTACGGCACCCCAGAGAGAGAGAGAGAGGCACAGAAGAAGAGAGAAAGAGAGACAGACACAGATACAGAGGAGGAGACAGCAAGTGAATGAATGAACGAAAGTATAAAAAAAAAAAAAAAAAATAAAAAGAAAAGATTGTAAACGAACAAACACATACATAAAAAGTTAATGGTTTGTTGTACGGCACCAGAGAAAGAGAGAGAGAGAGAGAGAGAGAGAGAGAGAGAGAGAGAGAGAGGCACAGAAGAAGAGAGAAAGAGAGACAGATACATAGACAGAGGAGAAGACAGCAAGTGAATGAATGAACGAAAGAAAAGAAGAGAAAAACAAACCGGATCTTAAACGAACAAACACACACATAAAAAAATAATGGTTTGTTGTAAGGCACCCCAGAGAGAGACACACAGAAGAAGAGAGAAAGACACAGAGGCAAAGAAGGAAGCAACAAGTGAATGAATGAATGAACGAAAGAAGAAAACAGATCGTAAACGAACAAACACATACATAAAAAAATAATAGTTTGTTGTACGACACCCCAAAGAGAGAGGCACAAGAGAAGAGAGAAAGAGAGACATACACAAAGACAAAGAAGGAAGCAACAAGTGAATGAATGAACGAACGACGAAAGAAAAGAAGAAAAAAAAACACAGATCGTAAACGAACAAACACACACATAAAAAATAATAGTTTGTTGTACGACACCCCAAAGAGAGAGAGACACAGGAGAAAAGAAAAAGAGAGACAGACACAGAGACAAAGAAGGAGGCAACAAGTGAATGAATGAACGAAAGAAGAAAACAGATCGTAAACGAACAAACACATACATAAAAAGTTAATGGTTCGTTGTACGGCACCCCAGAGAGAGAGAGACACACAGGAGAAGAGAGAAAGAGAGACAGACACAGAGAACAGAGAAGGAGAAGAGAGAGAGAGAGAGAGAGAGAGAAGAGAGAGAAGAGGAGAGAGAGAAGAAGAGAGAGAAGAGGAGAGAGAGAAGGAGAGAGAGAGAAGAGAGAGAGAGAAAGAGAGACAGACACAGAGAACAGAGAAGGAGAAGAGAGAAAGAGAGAAGAGAGAGAGAAAGAGAGAGCGTAAAGGGTCGAGTTAAAGATTAAATAAAATTGAATAGATTGACATGAGATGAACACAACAAAATACGTAGTTCTCGAGCAATGACATGGTCACAGAGACAGAGAGCAGAAGAAAAAAAAAACAAGAGGGAGAGAGAGAAAAACAGAGATCAGAGACAGAGAGAGGGAGGGACAGAGAGGGAGAGAGAGAGGGGGGGAGAGAGAGGGGGTAGAGACAGAGAGAGGGGGGAGAGAGAGAGAGAGAGAGGGAGAGAGAGAGGGGGGAGAGAGAGAGGGGGGAGAGAGAGAGAGAGGGGAGAGAGAGACACAGAGAGAGAGAGGGAGAGAGGGGGGAGAGAAGAGAGAGAGAGGGAGAGAGAGAGGGGGGAGAGAGAGAGAGGGAGAGAGAGAGGGGGAGAGAGAGGAAAAGGAAGAGAGAGAGAGGGAGGGAGAGAGGGAGAGAGAGAGAAGGAGAGAGGGAGAGAGAGAGAGGGGAGAGAGGGAGAGAGAGAGAGCGAGGGAGAGAGAGAGAGAGAGAGAGAGAGAGTCCATCACACAGCTCTCCAATCGAACATTTTCGTCCAGTTCAGAAATAAAAGGAGGGGAGGGAGAGAAAACAAACATGAAATGTTATTAGGTGTCGACAGATGCAGCTGAGTGTGATTTTTAAAAAAAAAGTTTTATTTCTTTTTATTATATGTTTTGTTTTGTTTTTGTTTTTGTTTTGTTTTTTCTTTTTTAGGAAACGCGTGTGGCAAAAAGGAAAGACACCGAGATGAGATCCTAATTGGCCATGTCAGGAGTTGGGGAACAGGACAGGGACGTAAAAACAAAACGAGCGAAATTTTATTTTAAGAAGGTAAAAGAACAAGCACAATATGTGAGGGTTTTTTTGGGGGAGGTTGTGTGTTTTGGTTTGTTCTTTCTTTTTTCTTTTTTTTTTTTTCTTTTTTTCGTTTTTTTTACTTCCGTCTCTCTTGGCAAAATATTGACCAAAAAAAAATAAAAACCGAATAAAAAAAACAACTGAAAGCAAATTATTCCAGACAGCGATTTAGTTTTCAGAGAGAGAGAGAGATGGAGAGAGAGGGGGAGAGAGAAGGAGAGAGAGAGAGAGAAAGAGGAAGAGAGGATGAGAGAGAGAGGCTGACAGACAGAGACAACAATAGAGAGAGATAGAGAGAAAGAGAGTGACAGACAGCTAGACGAAGAGAGACAGAGACACACTCACGAAGAGACAGAGGAGGAAGAGAGACAGAGACACACTCACGAAGAGACAGACAGAGGAGGAAGAGAGAGAGACAGAGACAGAGAGATAGGAATATAGAGAGAAAGAAAGAGAGAGGTATATATATATATATATATATAGAGAGAGAGAGAGAGAGAGAGAAAGAAACAGAGGGAGAGAGAGAGAGACAGAGAGAAAGAGGGATAGGGAGAGAGAGGCGAGAGAGAGAGAGAGAAAGAGGGAGAGAGAGAGCCAGAGAGAAGGGGAGAGAAGGAGAGAGAAAGACGAAGAGAGAATGAGAGAGAGAGAGAGAGGCAGACAGACAGACAGAGACAACAATAGAGAGAGATAGAGAGAAAGAGAGTGACAGACAGCTAGACGAAGAGAGACACACGAAGAGGCAGACAGAGGAGGAAGAGAGCCACAGAGAGAGAGGGAGAGAGATAGGGATAGAGAGAGAAAGAAAGATATATATATATATATATATATATATATATATATATATATATATATATATATATATATATAGAAAGAGAGAGAGAGAAACAGAGGGAGAGAAAGAGACAGAGAGAAAGAGGGATAGGGAGAGAGAGGCGAGAGAGAGAGAGAGAAAGAGGAAGAGAGAGAGAGGCGGAGAGAGAGAGCAGTGAACAAGTTGATGTATAAATGAATCAAGGTCTCTGTCGGTTTTCATCCGGAACAGACAGCTCTATGAACACACAGTGAACACGAAATATGAAGAAAAAAAAACAACATACAACAGACCAATATAAGCCATTTCTGTGACCGATTTAATGTTAACGCGGTTTGAACGCTTAAAACAAAAACCATCGTGAGAGAGAGAGAGAGAGAGAGAAGGGGAGGGAGGGAGAGAGGAGGGAGAGAGCCAGAGAGAGAGAGAGCCAGAGAGAGAGAGGAGAGAGAGAGAGAGAGGGAGAGAGAGAGAGAGAGAGAGAGAGAGAGAGAGAGAGCAGAAAGTTGTTGCTGGGAGGATAACGAAGAAGGGAAGAAGAAGAAGAGAGGGAGAACACACACACACACACACACACACACACACACACACACACACACACACACACACACACACACACACACACACACAGCAGAAGGCTGTTGGGGGGAAGGAAGATAATGAAGGAGAGAAGAAGAAGAGAGAGGGAGAGACAGAAGGGGGAGGGGCGGAGAGAAAGAGAGGCAGAGACAGCGACATAGAAGTAAGAAGAAGAAGGAATCAATGTATGCCGAAGGTCGATAGCGAGTCCTGCCAGCTCCTTCAGGGCAAACTGTTCACACCACAAAACGTGCCTGAGACACAGCGTGTGTACATGTCTCCGACAGGGGGTGTGAACAGGAAGAGAAGGTGGGGAGAAAAAAAGCACACACAAAATGCAACAACAACAAAAAAAAACAACTGACGGTGGCCGTGGTGGGAGACTGAGAAAGGATGGAGGACACTGTATGACTTGAAAAGAGAGCGGAACAGAAAGAAAAAAAACAGGGGGAGAGAGAGGGGGGAGATAGAGAAACAGAGAGAGAGTTGGTGAGAGAGAGAGTGATTGACAGAGAGAGAGAGAGGGAGAGAGAGGGGAGGGAGGGAGAGAGACAGACAGAGAGAGAGAGAGAGCAGAAAGTTGTTGCTGGGAGGATAACGAAGAAGGGAAGAAGAAGAAGAAGAGAGTGAGAACAGACACACACACACACACACACACACACACACACACACACACACACACACACACACACACACACACACAGCAGAAGGCTGTTGGGGGGAAGGAAGATAATGAAGGAGGGAAGAAGAAGAGAGATGGAGAACACACACACACACACACACACACACACACACACACACACACACACACACACACACACACACAGCAGAAGGCTGTTGGGGGGAAGGAAGATAATGAAGGAGAGAAGAAGAAGAAGAAGAGAGAGGGAGAGACAGAAGGGGGGAGGGGGGAGAGAAAGAGAGGCAGAGACACAGAGACAGAGACAGCGACATAGAAGTAAGAAGAAGGAGGAATCAATGTATGCCGAAGGTCGATAGCGAATCCTGCCATCTCCTTCAGGGCAAACTGTTCACACCACAAAACGTGCCTGAGACACAGCGTGTGTACATGTCTCTGACAGGGGGTGTGAACAGGAAGAGAAGGTGGGGAGAGAAAAAAAAAAGCACACACAAAATACAACAACAACAAAAAACAACTGACGGTGGCCGTGGTGAGAGACTGAGAAAGGATGGAGGACACTGTATGACTTGAAAAGAGAGCGGAACAGAAAAAGAAATAGAGGGAGAGAGAGGGAGGGAGAGAGAGAGTGTGAGAGAGGGGGGAGATAGAGAAACAGAGAGAGAGAGGGTGAGAGAGAGAGTGATTGAGAGAGAGAGAGGGAGAGAGATGGGAGGGAGAGAGAGAGG
>NC_134906.1:4634518-4639518 GCF_041734735.1 Babylonia areolata | reverse complement strand
CACTGTTGTAAGCTGACATCCTCCTTATCACTGTTGTAACCAAACATCCTTCTTATCACTGTCGTAACTTAATCCTTCTGATAATGTTCGTAACTTGTCATCCATATCAGTGTCGTAACTTGTCAAATAAACAATGACAACAAAAGGACCTTACAATGAATATCGCCCCTATGGGCGAAGAGAACATACACACACACACACACACACACACACACAACACACACGCACTTACCCCCACCCCCCCCCCCCACCCCAACCCCCCATCCTCCTCCACCCGGCCCCCCAACACACACACACGCAATTTGAGAAATTGACAGTGACAGTCCAAAAGAAAAAAAAAAGAAAAAAAAAAGAAAAAGATAAATAAATGCACACACACACACACACACACACACACACACACACACACACACACACACACACACACACACACGGGATAAATATACGCACAAACAAACAAACAGACAAACAAAACAAAACGAAACAAAGCACAACATCAGACACAAGAAAACAAAAACAAAACAAGAACACAGAGAGAGAGAGAGAGAGAGAGAGAGAGAGAGTAGGACGGCAGCAGAGTAAAAGGGATGTAGGAGGGGGGGGGGGGGGGGGGGGGGCGGGGAAGGGAGGGGAGGAGAGCAAAAGTGGGAGCTCCGGGATTTAAAAGCTAAAAGAAGTTTATGGTGTGGAAAGTGCGTCAGCTGGCGGTGTAAGCGGAGTTTAGAATTATTCTCTTTGACATGGGCAGCCATTGCTGTTGGAGGCAAGCAAGTAAAAAAAAAAAAAAAAAAAAAAAAAAAAAAAAAAGTGGGTGGGATTACACATCATTTTAAGAGCTGAATTTAAAAAAAAAAATTCTTTGTTCTTTTTCTTCCCTGCAAAATCGTTTGTAGGATGTAACCAGGAAGATTTTTTTTTTTTTTTTTAAAGAAGAAAAAGCGAAAAGCAAACAAAGTGGGTTGCCATCTTTTATTACGGAAGGTCTATATATAAAAATAAATATATAAAAAAAAAAAAAGGATTCACGAGAACTGACATTTTCTGTGGTGGGTTTTGCTTCCTCCCACGTGTGTGTGTGTGTGTGTGTGTGTGTGTGTGTGTGTGTGTGTGTGTGTGTGTGTGTTTTCTTCAGTTTAACGTCTATTCACTATAAGTGTTTTTAGACAACAACAACAACAAACAACAACAACAACAATAATAATAATAATAATGATAATAATAATGATGATAACGTTGACAATGATAATAATAATAATAATAATAATAATAATAATAATAATAATAATAATATCATATATCATATCATATACTAACCGAACTGCATCGCTTAGATACAGTTTATGTAAGGCGTCAGGATAGGTGGGGTTTGCTGTTTGCGTACAAACCAGTGTTATTTAAAAATCAAAATGACGCTGATGCGCTGCTCAAGAAATAGTTTATTCGGGTCTGAACATTGAAAACTGTGTTAACAGAGCAGAGGATAGAACGGGAATAAGGGAGAGAGGGTGAGAGAGAGACAGAGGGTGAGAGAGAGAGGGGAGAGAGAGAGAGAGAGAGATGGGAGCGAGGAAGAGAGAGAGGGTGAGAGAGAGAGAAAGAGAGAGATGGGAGAGAGGAAAATAGAGAGAGAGAGAGGTGGGAGAGAGAGATGGGAGAGAGAGAGTGCGAGAGAGAGAGATGGGAGAGAGGAAGAGAGAGGGGGGCGGAAATAGGTTGGAGGGAGGGAGAGGAAGAGAAATGGAGGGAGAGAGAGAGAAAGGGAGGGAGAGAGAGAGAGAGAGAGGGGGAGAGGGGAGAGAGGCATGGAGGGTGAGAGATTCAAGAACCAAAGAGTCAAAAACTGTATTACTCAAGGATAAAGATTTTAGTCATCGCCTAGTCTTCCAATCTGTCCTTGTAACAACAAAAACAGTAACAACATTAACGATAACGACACAACAACTTTTTTTTTTTGAACACTGCTACATCTACTGCTACTACTACGAATGATAATCATCATCATCATCATCATCATCAACATTGTAAAAAGTAATAAACGTAATAAAACGAACGCATTTCCACATTCACATCGACCCACCCCCACCTCCGCACACACACACACACACACACACACACACACACACACACACACACACACACACACACACACACACACACACTTATGCATATACAGAAACATGACCGAAGTGTGAAACAAGTAGCGGAAATAAAGGTAAAACAGATACACAACTTTATCATTGTACATATACAGAAGTGATTAATTTGCTGATGCAGATGTTACAGGTAATAACATCCAATCAACAGGCGAACAAGTAAAACATTAAGGTACAAAGGTAAAAAAAAAAAATCACTGCATGTAAAGGTATAGATACAAATTTCACGCACACAAAAAACACATGATTTTCAATCTTTTTCAGCTGGTAAAATTTGCTTTGTGGATAGAGAGATAGACAAAAAAAAAACACCACTCAGTTAAACAATGCAGGCAATAGAAAAAAAAACAGAAAAAATATAGACTGAAAGCAGTTTGGAGGAGGAAAAGGAGAGGGAGGGGGAGAGAGAGAGAGAGGAAGGAAATGCTACAAGATTTGAGCGCAAGGTTATAAAGTTGAGCCAAAAATAAAAAGCACCAAAAGAAAGTTTTGCAAGACATGCAGGCGAGTATGTCATTTATTCTCTCTGATGTCGGGAACTAGACTGCAGCCACTACAGTTTGCAACAACAGCAACAACAACAACAACAACAACAACAACAGCAACAACAACAGCAACAACACACAAGAAGAACGCGGGGATTACACGTCGTCGACAGACCAGAATTTACAAACCCTGAAAGTTTTATTTTCCCCCTTTTCCTCTCTCTCTCTCTCTCTCTCTCTCTCTCTCTCTCTCTCTCTCTCTCTCTCTCTCTCTCTCTCTCTCTCTCTCTTTCTTTTTTTTTTTTTTTTTTTTTTTTTTTTTTTTTACCTTCTACAAAGAGATAAGTGGAATAGAGTCCGAGAGATTTAGAAGAAAAAAAAAACATGCCAGCAATCCGTTACAGAAATGCGGGGATATTTTCCAGAACTGACAAGTCCTCTTCCAAGGTAGTGTTCAGTTTTGGTTTGTTTTTTGATGTTTTTTTTTTTTTCTTTTTATTTGTCAGGCATGGTGGAAAGAGAAGAGAAGAGAGGAGAAAGACAGACAGAGACAGGGACAGAGATGGAAAAGAGAGAGAGGAGAGAGAGAGAAAGGGAAGGAGGGAGGGAGAGAAATAGAGGGAGGGAGACGGGAAAGAGGCAGGGAGGGTGAGAGAGAGAAAGGGAGGGAGAGAGAGAGAGAGGCAGAAGGAGAGACAGAGTGATGGAGGGAGAGAGAGGGGTGTGGAGAAGGAGAGAGAGGGGGGAGGAAGGGAGAGACAGAGAGAGAGATAGAAAACGCTCAGTAAAAAAAATGCAGGCAATAGAAAAAAAAGAAACAGAAAAAATATAGATTGAAAGCAGTTTGGAGGAGGAGGAAGAAGAGGAGGGCGGGGGAGGGTACGGGGTGGGTGGGGGGAGGGGGAGAGAGACAGGAGGGAAATGGTACAAGATTTGAGCGCAAGGTTATAAAGTTGAGCCTGTATGTGCCTGTATGTCTGTGTGTGTGTGTGTGTGTGTGTGTGTGTGTGTGTGTGTGTGTGTGTGTGTGTGTGTGTGTCTGTGTGTGTGTGTGTGAGAGAGAGAGAGAGAAGATAACGCGTGTGCGACAGCATGCCTACATGCGCGTATGCGGGCGCGCAGCGTGCGTGTGTGCTTGCACGTGTGTGTGTGTGTGTGTGTGTGTGTGTGTGTGTGTGTGTGTGTGTGTGTGTGTGTGTGTGTGTGTGTGACTGGTTGCAAATGTTGTCCAGTTCCGCCTACTCAAGTGTATTTATGAAATCAAAATGGATCGGAACCTGTTTCTTTCTTCGTCCCCCCACACCCCCACCCCCACCCCCCTGCCCCCATACCCCCCACGCCCCCCTCCCCCCCTCCCCCCCCTTCTCTGGGTGGTTATGGATGAGGGAAAATGGCGGAGAGCCATCAATATCTGGCCGGCCCCGATAATCAGGCTAATTCTGCAGAGGAGGGAAAGAAAGAAAGAAAGAAAGAAAGAAAGAAAGGAAGAAAGGAAGAAAAGAAAACAACAAACATCCCCCTTGTGAAACTAGGCAGACGTACAGGCCAGTCTGTGACAGATCGTTAAAATCAAATCCATCTGTTGCTAATGCTTTTTTTCTCCAGAGAAGGGTAGCAATGAAAAGAAAAGAAAAAGAAAAGAAAGAAAGGAAAAGGAAGAACGAAAGAGAGAGAGAGATAGAGAGGGAGGAGAGAAAAAGGGGAGAGAGAGGAGGGAGAGAGAGAGGAAGTAGAGAAAGAGGGGAGAGAGAGGGGGGAGAGAAAGAGGGGAGAGAGAGGGGAGAGAGAGGGGGGAGAGAGAGAGGGGAGAGAAAGAGGGGAGAGAGAGGGGGGGAGAGAGAGAGGGGGTAGAGAAAGAGGAAAGAGAGAGAGGGGGGTAGAGAAAGAGGGGAGAGAGAGAGGGGGGTAGAGAAGGGAGAGAGAGAAAGGGGAGAGAAAGAGAAAGGGGGGGGGGATAGATAGACACAGAGAGATTGTACAGGAAAGTAAAACAGAAAAAATGAGAAAGAGGAAGAAAGATGACGGCAGAGAGAATGGAAGGAGAGAGAGAGAGAGAGAGAGAGAGAGAGAGAGAGAGAGAGAGAGAGAGAGAGAGAGAGAGAGAGAGAGAGAGAACAAGAACAAGAACAAGAACAAGAACAATATTTTATTCCATAGGCCTCTGGCCCCTAGAAACAAAAAGAACAATGTAGAATGCCTATTAAGGAAAAACGAAAACATGAAACAAGCCATGCATGCAAGAAAGTGGAATTTCCTAAACCTACAGATTTTCATTCAGTTATTTTCACAACTGACAGCCAGTACAGAGGGCATTACTCATCTATATTACCTACGAAATTGTTTCGAATTTTCAAATAAAACT
>NC_134906.1:4604518-4609518 GCF_041734735.1 Babylonia areolata | reverse complement strand
TACTACTACTACTACTACTACTACTCATCATCATCATCATCATCATCATCATAACACTACCAATAATAATCCACTCATTCCCCACCCCCACCCCACCCCCAACTCCCTCCTTTCCAGACGGACCCACCACGCACTTTGTCAATACTACTACTACTACTACTCATCATCATAACACTACCAATGATAATCCACTCACCCTACCCACCCCCCTTTCCAGACGGACCCACCACGCACTTTGTCAACTACGGCGTGGGTTCTCTCCCTCTGGTGGACGGCTACCAGATCTACAACAAGGTCATGTTCGGCGTGACCCTGGGCGCATGCGCTCAGCTGTGCCTGACGCAGACGACCTTCGAGTGCAGCAGCTTCGACTTCTCCTTTAACGAGCAGTCCTGCCACATGAGCGAGTACACGGCCGCCGAGCTGAACGGGCTGAGCCACGGGGTGACCCCCAGCTACAGAGTCATGCACTACGAGAAGAAAGGTTAGTTGGGCGGTATGTGTGTGGCTCGTCCGTCGGGATCGACGAGGACCATCTAGTCATCCTGGGGGTGGGTGGGTGGGTTGGGCTCTGTGGGTGCGCAGATGACTGGTCAGGCCAATCCGCGCAAAGACGGTATGTGTGGGGGTGTGGGGAGGGCACAGTTTAGTTGTTGTGAGGGGGAAGGTGAGGGGTTGGTGGGTGGGCGGGCCTTGGTGTGGGTAATGGGGAGGAGGGGGTTTGTAGAATAGAATCGAATAGAATAGAATACTTTTTATTGTCATAAAACCTTAAAGTTTATAAGACACAATGAAACATAAACGTGAGCATATTAAGAAGAGAAACATTCATGAACAAATTTCGCCAGCCTTGGCTGTATTTCTGTTAGAAGGATCAATTCACTAGGCTTTTGCATTTGGACGACATAATATATCGATTAGGAAATCTGTGTCTGTAAGTATTGTACTTGACACAATTGTCTAAAAGGTTATTTTCATCTTCTAAACTGTTACAAGTATCACACAGTCTTTGTTCTTTCGGTGTATTTTTGTATGTGTGTGTGGGAGGGGGGGTGGAAGGCTGATGGGGGATCGGGGTGGGGGGTGGCGTGGGGCACGAGGCTGGCCAGCTACAGACATGCACTACAAGAAAAAAAAAAAAGGTCAGATGTGGGGTGAGGGGGAGTGGCGGGGGGCAGGGATGGGCACATTTTTTTGTTGTGAGGTGGTAGGGGGGGGCCATGGTGGGGGCACAGGTGGTGGGGGACAATTATGTGTGTGTGTGTGTGTGTGTGTGTGTGTGTGTGTGTGTGTGCGTGTGTGTGTGTGTGTGTGTGTGTGTGTGTGTGTGTGTACGTGCCTGTGCCTGCCTGTGTATATGTCTGAGTATGTGCGTGCATGTGTGTGTATATGCTTGTATTTATCTCTTCTCTCTCTCTCTCTCTCTCTCTCTCTCTCTCTCTCTCTCTCTCTATCTATCTATCTATCTATCTATCTATCTATCTATCTATCTATCTATCTAACTATCTATATATGTACGTGTCTAGTTGCCTGTCTGTATGTACGTCTTTGTATGGGCATGTATGTGTGTCAATGTGCCCATCTCTCTCTCTCTCTCTCTCTCTCTCTCTCTCTCTCTCTGTGTGTGTGTGTGTGTGTGTGTGTGTGTGTGTGTGTGTGTGTGTGTGTGTGTGTGTGTGCATGTGGGATAACCAGATACAAGTAGCTGAGACAGTGAAAAGATACTAGTAATGTGGAATAGCCTGATTTTTTTTTTTTTTTCACTCCTGCCGTGTGGCGACCCCAGTGTTCCATTTTCCCTGATTTCTATATTTATTTATTTATTTATTTATTTATTTATTTATAATCTGTTCATCTAAGATGATGATATTAGATCACATCTCTCCATGTGATGTGTTGAGCTGCTGTCGGGGGGTCTTCGGTGTCGGCAGATTCATGGGAGACTGTCGTTGGAAGATCGTGATGGCGGTCACTAGTACTGGGAGGTGGGTGGGGGTGGACAGTTCAGGTTGAGCCAGGATGGGGGTGGTGGGCGGATGAGTGAGGGGTGAGGTAGTTTTAAAAAAAAGGGGGGGGGGAGTGACTATGTAGCCAACAAGCACAAGTCATTGGCATTTTAAAATCAATAAACTGACTGAAATGAGTAAAATAGCAAACCGATGAAGTAATCTGTAACTGACTTTAGATGAATAAATGAATAGATAAATAAATACATAAATAAATAAATAAATAAATAAGAATAAATAAATATTCTGTTCGAGGCTGGCTAAAATAATCATAAAGGCTTTTGAAAAAAATGTATTTATCAGTTTATATATATTCATATGTTTATCCGTCAGTTTTACTTATGCATTCATTTACCTGTTTATTTTTTCAACATTTCCCAGTTTTCCACACTTTCTTCTTCTTTTTTTTTCTTCTTTTTTTTTGTATTCATTCCTTTAACTCATCAGCTTTGTGTTTCCTGTGGACGGTAATCGTCATAGTTTCTTTCCATCGTTCTCTCTGCCTGTCATTCACGTGTCTTTACAGCCTTTTTGGAGTTACATGAATGGTATGTTGTACATTTCAAAACAACGAATCAACTTCTGTCCTTTCAAAGAACTTTTTTTTTTCATTATGACTCCTTTCTTTCAGCTTTTTTTTTTTATTATACATTTATTTGCTTATTTATCATCATTGTTGTCTTTTTTTTCTTTCTTTTTTTCTTTTTTTTTCATTATTATTATTATTATTGTTATTATTATTATTATTATTATTTCTCAAGGCCTGACAAAGCGCGTTGGGTTACGCTGCTGGTCAGTTTCAGTTTCAGTAGCTCAAGGAGGCGTCACTGCGTTCGGACAAATCCATATACGCTACACCACATCTGCCAAGCAGCTCGCTCATTTCCCTTGACACCTGCATGTCCCGGGCAGTATGACTATGGGAGGTTTTTAATCTGAAAGTTGCGCATTGCCTTATGCCACTCTGGGCTTCCCATTCCGTTTTCAATTTTCTGCATTTTCTGCTGGTCAGGCATCTGCTTGGTAGATGTGGTGTAGCGTATATGGATTTGTCCGAACGCAGTGACGCCTCCTTGAGCTACTGAAACTGAAAACTGAAACTCTTTCAGCTGGTTGAAGTACTTTTTTTTCTCAGATGGAATCGATAGCGTTCTATCATTACCGTACCTTAGTCTGTATGGGGTTAATAAGATCTTCAGCTAAACGTCTGTTCACTGTGTTATTAGACGGAAGGAGGAGTAGTAGTACGTGAAAGAAAGGGAATGACGGGCGCCATAGCCGAGTGGTTAAAGCGTTGGACTTTCGATCTGAGGGTCCCGGGTTCGAATCACGGTGACGGCGCCTGGTGGGTAAAGGGTGGAGATTTTTACCATCTCCCAGGTCAACATATGTGCAGACCTGCTTAGTGCCTGAACCCCATTCGTGTGTATACGCAAGCAGAAGATCAAATACGCACGTTAAAGATCCTGTAATCCATGTCAGTGTTCGGTGGGTTATGGAAACAAGAACATACGCAGCATGCACACCCACGAAAACGGAGTATGGCTGCCTACATGGCGGGGTAAAAACGGTCATACACGTAAAAAGCCCACTCGCGTATATACGGTGAACGTGGGAGTTGAAGCCCACGAACGCAGAAGAAGAAGAAGAAGAAAAGAAAGGGAATGCGTGTGAATATTAGTGTAAGAAAGTGTTTATAATGTGTATTAGGGGGAAAGTATATGATAAGAAATTAAAGTTTAAAGAGATTGTCGTGTGTAATGAATGAGGTGTCAACAAGTATTACAGCAATGTAAATATAAATAACGACATCAATCAACATACATCAAAGGAGGATACCAACTGGACTGGAGTTTAGAATTTCCGAGTACATTCTAAGCAATGAATAATCATTCAAAATATTTTCAATGGCTGAGGGAATATTGATAGAAAGAGTCATCAACTACATCTTTTGGAATTAACTGTCTTATGCATAGACAATGAATGAGTAGATGGCTTCCAGTTTTTGTTCGTTTTGGTTTTGTTTGTTTGTTTGTTTCTTTGTTTTTTGTTTGTTTTTTGTTGTTTTTTTCACCGCACATACATTTATTGTTTTTAGAAAATTTTGTACGAAAATCATTTAGACGAATTCTGTACATCAGTCTTGTAATTTGTCTTGAATGTGCTGTTGGTGTCAGATTTAGAAAACCTTTGGGATTAGCCGCATTCTTTGTGTTTACACAATAATATTGGTAATATTGATTATTACTGTGACTCACTCTGTATAGGATTCATTTGCTTGTCATTTTTTTTTTTATGTCAGCGCTTTTGAAGACCGAGGATGAAACAAAATGATATAATTATACAAGACCTACAACAACAACAACAACAACAGCAACAAACAGCGACGGTAAAGCAAGAAGGAGAACTCCCCAGTCAACCCAAAAGACAAGATGCCAATCATCTTCTGTCGGTAATATCAAGGAAAAGAAAAAAAAAGGGGGGGGGGGATGAAAAAAAAAAGAAAGGAAAGGAAAAGTAAGAAAGAAAAAAGAACGTAGCCGTCATTTAGCTACCTCTTCATTAACGATACACGGCTTGCCATCGATCGAACCAACCCCCACCCCACCCCCGCCTCCAGCCAACCCCCCCCCCCCCCCCTCCTCCCCTCTCCCCACCACCACCATCATCATCATCTCATCTCCGTCTGTCTCATCCAGTCCTCTCGGAGACACAGAAGTCTAACAACATTGAGGGGGGTGCGGGAGGGGTGAGGGGGGACGGGCCGGAAGGGGGGGGGGGGAGCTGTATACAGCAGCACGGGGTGATGTCCCTTGTAATGGTCTCAATACGATCTTCTAGTTATCTGCCCCTGTGTGACGTCCTCCGCCGCTGTGCGACTGTCCTCAACAACAGAATTAGCAATGGCGTTGCCGCATTCGGTCGTTGGCGAATCGGGTCAGCTTTATTGGTGGTGGTGGTGGTGGTGGTGGTGGTGCGGGGGTCCTGTGTTCA
>NC_134906.1:4589518-4599518 GCF_041734735.1 Babylonia areolata | reverse complement strand
TCCTACGCTCTCTCGCAGTCCTATGTTTTCTCACAATCCTACGCTTTCTCGCAGTCCTATGTTTTATCACAATCCTACGCTCTCTCGCAATCCTACGCTTTCTCGCAGTCCTATGTTTCCTCACAATCCTACGCTCTCAAGCAGTCCTGTGTTTCCTCACAATCCTACGCTTTCTCGCAGTCCTATGTTTTCTCACAATCCTACACTTTCTCGCAGTCCTATGTTTTATCACAATCCTACGCTTTCTCGCAGTCATATGTTTTCTCACAATCCTACGCTCTCTCGCAGTCCTGTGTTTCCTCACAATCCTACGCTTTCTCGCAGTCATATGTTTTCTCACAATCCTACGCTCTCTCGCAGTCCTGTGTTTCCTCACAATCCTACGCTTTCTCGCAGTCCTGTTTTCTCACAATCCTACGCTCTCTCGCAATCCTACGCTTTCTCGCAGTCCTATGTTTTCTCACAATCCTACGCTTTCTCACAATCCTACGCTCTCTCGCAATCCTATGTTTCCTCACAATCCTACGCTTTCTCTCGCAGTCCTATGTTTCCTCACAATCCTACGCTTCCTTGCAAGCCTATCTTTCCTCACAATCCTACGCTTTTTCGCAGTCCTACGCTTTCTCGCAGTCCTATGTTTCCTCACAATCCTACGCTTTCTTGCAGTCCTGTGTTTCCTCATAATCCTACACTTTCTCGCAGTCCTGTGTTTCCTCACAATCCTACGCTCTCTCGCAGTCCTGTGTTTCCTCACAATCCTACGCTCTCTCGCAGTCCTGTGTTTCCTCACAATCCTACGCTTTCTTGCAGTCCTGTGTTTCCTCATAATCCTACGCTTTCTCGCAGTACTATCTTTCCTCACAATCCTACGCTTTCTTGCAGTCCTATGTTTCCTCACAATCCTACGCTCTCTCGCAGTCCTATGTTTTCTCACAATCCTACGCTCTCTCGCAGTCCTGTGTTTCCTCACAATCCTACGCTTTCTCGCAGTCCTATCTTTCCTCACAATCCTACGCTTTCTCGCAGTCCTATGTTTCCTCACAATCCTACGCTTTCTCGCAATCCTAGGCTTTCTAGCAAACCTACGCTTTCTCGCATTCCTGTGTTTCCTCACAGTCCCACTCTGTCCGGCACTTTGAGAGAGAAGAAGAAAGGGTGTCTCCATGAGACAGTGACAGAGAGAGCGACCCACTTTCTCGCAATGTGGGAGAAGGACTGAGGCCTTCCCCCCCACACACACCCTCATCTTTTTATTTAAATTAAAAAAAACATGTCTTTTATCATCGGAGTTCCCTTTTTGACTCACTTGTGTAAACAAATGTTTTAACCCGGTGTTCGGTTGTCTGTGTGTGTGTGTGTGTGTGTGTGTGTGTGTGTCCGTGGTAAACTTTAACATTGACATTTTCTCTGCAAATACTTTGTCAGTTGACACCAAATTTGGCATAAAAATAGGAAAAATTCAGTTCTTTCCAGTCATCTTGTTTAAAATAATATTGCACCTCTGGGATGGGCACAAAAAATAATGAATGAAGCCTAATTATATGCAAACTGCATTTACTGTTATATCTATATTTTTTGTATTCTCTAAACTTGGCACTTTGATCTGATATTCTGACACAACAACAAGAGCAGTCATTATTATCATTTTTTGTTCAAACAGGAACTTCTTTTGCTAAGCATGGAAGTTTTATTTATTTTGCGAACGTTTTTGGTGCTGGATAGTAAAAAAGGGAAATTACTCTGTAATTAATGCTAGGGGACTTAATTTCCTTTAAACTGATCTTTCTCATCTTAAACATTACATTTTGAAATTATACTCAATACATAAAAAGCTTGGATTTTTTTTTTTTTTTTTTTTTTTTTAGTGTATCACAAGTGAGTCTTGAAGGCCTTGCCTCTCTTGTTTTTTCATTGTATTCGTGGTTGCAAAATTATGTTTGTAAGTACCTGTGGTGTATGTCTATTTGTGGTAGTGATTGCAAAATTGTGTAGTAACCACTCTCCATAAAGGACTCTGGCCTTGATTTAAGGAAATGAATATATAACTTGTTCGCGCCAAGGTCTGCGTGCGAGGGCACAGATTGTGTGTGTATGTGTGTGTGTGTCTGTGTGTCTGTGTGTGTCTGTGTGTGTGTGTGTGTTTGTGCGTGTGTCTGTGTGTGTGTGTATGTGTGTGTCTGTGTGTTTGTGTGTGTGTGTGTGTGTGTGTGTGTGCGTGTGTGTGTGTGTTTGTGTGTGTGTGTGTGTGTGTGTGTGTGTCTGTGTGTGTGTGTGTGTGTGTGTGTGTGTGTGTGTGTGTGCGGGTGGGTGGGGGGTATGGAGAGAGTGGGGAGAGGAAACGAATGTAGGACATTATTAATAATTTTGGGGTGTTTTTTTTTTTTTTTTTTGCTTTTCCATTTCAAAGTTTTAAAAAAAGCTTTGGTTTAAATTTTAACCTTAAAAATATGGTTAGCGCTGGGAGACAGACAGACAGACAGAGAGATAAAGAGAGAGAGAGAGGGGGGGGGAGAGAGAGAGAGAGAGTTGAGGCGGGAGGTCTGAATTGAATCTCTTGCATCATGACACTACAAAAAAAAAAAGAGACAAAAGAGAGATAGACAGAGATAGAGAGGTAAATTCACGTAATGAACTTCCGTGTCAACCATTTTTCAGCAGTCTACAACCTCAAAGGGTTTGCCAAAAAAAAAAAAAAAAAAAAACCAAATACAAACAAATCACGTATCCTGACGTGCGGTTCAGTTTTGGATCTAGAGCCACATTTTACAGATGCGAAACTTTTTTTTTTTTTTTTTTTTTTTTTTTTTTTTTGCGAGTCGGTGCATTTGGCCTGTGATCTTTGGTGTAATAAACACGGAGAGATGAGGTGAAGAAAAAAGACCGTGTGCTGTGTGTTCATCTTGTGACTGATCAAGCTGTTCTGGTTATTGGTGCCATCGATCCTGGCAGAGTTGCAGGCAGGAAGTCTTAAAGGTTAAAGAAACAGGTGTGCTTTGGTAAAGACATGGTGGGGGGCTGGGGGGGGGGGGGGTTGTTCCTTAAAGACAGCATTGATCTGGGTGATGAATGTGACCTCTGTGTGTGTGTCTTTGCTGCTGAGATTTTCTTCTGCCGCTTCTCTCTCTCTCTCTCTCTCTCTCTCTCTCGCTTGCTCGCTCGCTCGCTCTTAACATTGAAAACTTAAAGAACATGAACCTTACCAGTATAGTATGCTTTTGATAAATGATGAAGTAAGAATAAGATCACCAGCGAAACTGATCGCCCCAAGCTTGGGATTGTTGGGAAAAGAAATTAACTTTGGAAGCCTAATAGTTATCGAAAAAAAAAACCACTGTTAACCTGATGCCAGTTCCATAATTTATACTTCTGAATGACTTTGTAGAAAGTTGGATGGTCGACCTTTTTTATTTTCCTTTGTAATCTTAGCAGTGTGTTGTATTTTATGATTTTGCTGTTGTGGTTGTTGTTATTTTTTGTTGTTGTTGGTGGTTGTTTTTATGTTTTTTTGTTGTTTTTTTCTCAAGGCCTGACTAAGCGCGTTGGGTTACGCTGCTGGTCAGGCATCTGCTCGGCAGATGTGGTGTAGCGTATATGGTTTGTCCGAACGCAGTGACGCCTCCTTGAGCAACTGAAACTGAAACTGAAACTGTTGTTGTTTGTCGTTGATTTTCTTTTCACACTTAGCAACGTGTCAGTTTCTCTGAAACCGTCGTCATTCTTTTGTTCACACATTGTCGCCCTTGCCAAAGGATAATATTGTCAATGACAAAAAAAAAAAAACAATGTCCGTGTGTCCGTCTATGTCCGTGTGTCGCTCTCTCTCTCTCTCTCTCTCTCTCTCTCTCTCTCTCTCTCTCTCTCTCTCTCTCTCTCTCTCTCACTTCACGTTGTTTTCCCTAGAGGTAAGAATTTTGATACAGCTGAACAAAAACAGGACATTGTCATTGAAAAAATCATATGGAATGAAGAATATGCACAGCTGTTTCGTGATACTTTAAGTAATGAGCAGATTAGTACAAAAATTGACAATGCAATAAATTTGATAGATGTTGATGTGAATGATGCACTAACATTGTTGAATGAATGTATGAAGGAAAGTGCGGAGTGTATGAAAAGACGTGTGCGTGTCAATAACAACAAGGTACGTGATGACTGGTTTGACCATGAGTGTGCTGTGAGTAAAAGGGAGGTAAGAAGGTTATTACGGATTAGTCGACGGACATTAAAAGTGGAAGATAAAAATACATATGTAATTGCAAGACGAGAATATAAACATTTATTAAAGAGAAAAGAGAAGGACTTCAATAAATCTTTAATGGATAAGCTTGTAACATCTATACGTAGCCAAAAGGAATTCTGGAATAATATTAATAGAGTTTCGAAGAAAAGAAAACAACCTAGACATACTATTGATTGTGACGTTTGGTTTCAACATTTTCAGTCTTTGTTACAATCGAATGTTGATAACGAGCATAATGAAGTTGCCTATGATGATGATGCTATGATTGATGATGAAGCAGATCTTTACATGAACCGGCCAATTTCTAATGAAGAGGTACTACTGGCATTAAGAAAACTTAAAAATGGTAAGGCAGCTGGTCCTGATGGAATTGTTAGTGAACTGTATAAAAATTCTTCTGATCAAGTAGTCCTTTTTTTCGTTAAGCTGTTTAATAAACTGTTTGATAATGGTGTATACCCTAATTACTGGATAGAATCTATTATTTGGCCCATTTACAAGAAAGGTGATGTAAATAATCCCAATAATTATAGAGGTATTTCTTTAGGTGATATAAGTGGTAAATTGTATGGAACAATTATCAATAAAAGATTACAGGAATGGGTTGACGAAAATAATATCACTGGTGATCATCAAGCCGGATTTAAAAAAGGATATTCTACAGTAGACCACATGTTTACGTTGCTTTCACTTGTTCAGAAACAGTTCTCCTTTAATCGTAAATTGTATGTCGCTTTCATTGATTTTGAAAAAGCGTTTGACTCTATTAACCGAAATCTTTTATGGCCTGTTTTACTAAGGAATGGTATCAGAGGTAAACTTTATAATTGTATTAAAAGTATGTATAATGTAGTAAGAGCTAGAGTTCGTTGTGGTGCCAAACTGACTGAATTTATCAACTGTACAGTAGGGGTTAGACAGGGTGATCCTTGTAGCCCAATTTTATTTTCTCTCTTCATAAACGAACTTGCAATTCAGGTAATTACGAATGGGAGACATGGAGCTGTATTTTCAGTTGATGCCTTTGAATTGTTTATACTTCTGTTAGCTGATGATGTTATTTTAATGTCAGAAACTGTTGTAGGTCTACAAACACAACTGAATTCTTTACACCGTGCGGCAGATTCACTTGAATTAAGAGTAAACATGACTAAAAGCAATATCATAGTATTTCGTAAGGGTGGTTATCTGAGTAGCAGGGAAAGGTGGTTGTATGGTGATGAGTTAATGCCAGTTGTTAATGTTTATAAATATTTGGGAATATTTTTCTCCACACGTTTGAGTTTTGTTGGTGCTTGTAAAGATTTAGCAAGTAGGGCTAAAAATGCTTTAATCTGTATTATGAAAAAGTTACATGTGTTCAATAATACCTCTTTTGATTTATTTATTAAGCTGTTTGATGCTCAGGTACAGCCAGTTGTGTTATACGGTTCGGAGTTGTGGGGCCTAGATAGAGCCGCTGTTCATTGTGAATCAGTTCATACTTTTGCTTTGAAGACATTTTTAGGTGTTGAAAGGCAAACTCCTAATGATTTAGTTTATGGAGAAACAAATCGGTACCCGATGTATTTAGTTGCTGCAGTTAAATGTATTCGTTATTGGTTAAGGTTATTAGAAATGGATGCCAACAGATTACCTCGTAAAGCTTATGATATGCTATTTGATTTAGATACTAGAGGCAAAGTAAATTGGGTAACAAAAATACGTCACTGTTTATTTGAGTATGGGTTTGGTTTTGTTTGGTTAAACCAAGGTGTTGGCAGCATTCAGTCATTTATTTGTGCTTTTCGGCAACGTTTGATCGATTGTAGATGGCAGAAATGGTCTGATCATATTCAAAATAGTGAAAGATTTGATTTTTATAGGAATTTCAGCAATGGCCCAGACTTGAAACCTTACCTGATGTTAAATATGGATAGACATTTGAAATATATAACAACAAGATTCAGACTAGGTATTTCTGAGCTAGTGGTTCATCATTATAGATACAGAATATGTAATGACACTGATCTGATTTGTCCATTATGCAAAGATTCGATAGAAAATGAAATGCACTTTGTCCTTTGTTGTCCAGCTTTGAGGAATATTCGAGAATCATTTATTAAGCCTAAATATTATAGACAACCAAATATGTTTAAATTGAACTTGTTAATGTCCTCAAAATCCTGTGAAATTGTTAGAAACCTTGCTTTGTATTTATATAAAGCTTTCAAAGTCCGAGAAACTATTACGTCATGAAAACACTGTTTTGTTGCTAGGCTAGTTTTTTCATTTGAACTTATGTTATATTATATCGAGTTTTTTATGTATGTTGTATTATGTGAAATTTTTTTTTGTTTGTTTGTTTCTCTTTGTTTTTTATTGCTGTCTGTTCATATACCCCTTCATTAGGGGCCTTGGCCTATATGAATAAATCATCTTGAATCTTGAATCTTGAATCTCTCTCTCTCTCTCTCTCTCTCTCTCTCTCTCTCTCTCTCTCTCTCTCTCTCTCTCTCTCTCTGGATGCTGTCAGTGTGTGTGCGCGCGTGTGTGTGTATGTATGTGTGTGCACGGATGTGTGTGTGTGTGGGGGGGTGGGTGGGGGGGGCTCGGGGGGTGTTTTCTTCATACATAGAGACAGAGACAGACAGACAGAGACACAGAGAGAGACAGAGACAGAGTGTGAGACACAGAGAGATACTTCATTATGTATACCCTTCTGCATGAAAACCTTTTCCTTTCATTTATGTGTGTGCTATTTGTAATAGATGTAGATTAGCAAGGACAGATTGGAAGAATAGGCAATGCCTAAAATCTTAATCCTTGAATAAAAACGTTTTGAGTTTGAGTTCTGAGTTCTCTCTCTCTCTCTCTCTCTCTCTCTCTCTCTCTCTCTCTCTCTCTCTCTCTCTCTCTCTCTCTCTCTGTGTGTGTGTGTGTGTGTGTGTGTGTGTGTGTCTCTGTTTCTGTCTGTCACTTGATCTATCCATCTACCTTCCCGTGTCTCTCTCTTCTTTCTTTCTTCCTCTGTCTTTCTCATTTCCTCTCTTTCTCCATCTGCCTACCTACCTACCTGTGTGCCTCGTCTCTTTTCTATTCCTGTCACTGTTTCACTTCCTTTCTCCTTGCCCCCCCCCCCCCCCCCCGCCCAACCCCCCGTCCCCCCCCCCCCCCCCCCCCACCTCCCCCGCCACCCCCATCTCTTTTTCTCACATAAACGTTCACTTGCCTACATGCACGCTAACAAGCTATCGCTCACGCCCCCCCCCCCCCCTCCCCCTCTCCTCCTCTTCCCCCCCCAACCCCCCCCCCCCCCGCCGCCCCCCTCCACCCTCCTCTACTCATTACCCCCATCTCTCATTCCCCCAATTAATTAATGTAAAGACAAACAAACTATGCAGATTAGACAAGTAGTGAACAAACAAAAAAACAAACAAGCCAGAAAAAGCCAACAACGCAATCAATAATCATCTGCCTAACTACTACAGCGAGACTGCCCCCCCAAAAAAAATAGTAAACCTGTGGTGGATCTCCTCTTACCCTACACCCCCTCCCCCTTCTCCTGCCCCCCCCCCAACCCCCACCCCCACCCCCACACAGCCCCCCTGCCATCTCCCTGTTCATGTAAAGACAAATTGTGCAGGTTATAAGTAGTAAAAAAATGAAATAAAATAAAACAAAAACAAAAACAAAAAAAAACACAAAGAAGCCATAACAGCAACAGCACAATTATTATTAGCCTAACTACAGTCTGTTAAAACGCTGAATGGGATGTGAATAGTAAAATAATAATAATAATAATAATAATAATAATAATAATAATGAATGTCTCAATGTACAATGAGATTAAGCTAACTACCCCCAGATAGTAACCTCTGTTGATTCTCCACTTACCGAGATCTACCCCTACCCCCCCGCACCCCCACCCCCTCCTCGGCTAATTATTTCCGCTAGCCAGATCACATGAAACGGATATAAAGAAAAAGAATGTAATGATAAATGACTGAATGTAAAAAGAAAAGAAAAAAAGTGGGTTGGGTTGATTAGCTTATTTTGGGGAGAGTGCAGAGCACGCGATATTAAAGTTGCCGTTCTGGACCGGGTTATTTAACTCACTCAGTACGGCCAGTCCTCTCTTCTCTTCTCAATGGTAATTGGGGTGAAACGCTGTTAACGTCGTCTCTTTCGCCGTTTGTATGGAGAGAGTTAAGGCGATCTTTGCAACACTAAGTTTGCTTAGAGTTAAGTGTGTGGAATTTACCGTGGAGTTTGGGGAACATTCTTAAAGATAGGCAAACTTAGCACATCTCAGTTCGCTCTTGCAGCCAGCCCCACCCACCCTCTGATTCCTGCAGTCTCTTGGTGCCAGCATAGCCCAGTGGTTTGTGCTCCCTATTCCAACTCGGCAGGTCGCCAGTTCGAAACCTACCTTAGAAGCAGAAGATTCAGGTTAATTAACCCATTCAACCCGAGAGGGGGGTGGGGGGGATGGGGAGGGGGGAGTTACAGTCCCAACAGGATTCCCTGTCATAGTGACGGTGACTAAAACGCAGGAATTACACTGGAATCAACTGTGTTGTTTCCTCCAAATGGACAGGTGTAGACACAGCCAGGAAATACTGCAGAAGTGAGTTACCTTTGCATGTTGTTTATGCGTTATGTAGGAACGTGAAAACCGTTTTTGTTGTTGTTGTTGTTTTCTTTTTCGCTCGGGTGCAGGGCTTAATGAGTTAAAAAGTGCTCCATAACTAGTATGCAACAGTAAAATCATATTAGTAATTTTTAAAAAAAAAAGGGGGAAAGAAAAGTACTTTATTTTGGCGAAACAATGGGTCAAACTGACCTGTAGGTGGTAGCTGGTCCTTTGGTGAAGAACTTTCCCTACGTTTCGGGACCTAGGCCCTTCCTCATGAGGGAGAAAAGTAAAGAATGGAGAAGAAAAGAGAGGACAAAACCAAGACAGAGGTAAAACTTTAAAAAAAAACTGTGAGAAGTAATCAGAAAGAAAAAAAAAGGACAAAAAAGAAAAGAGAAAAAAGGGGGCGGGGTGGGTGGGGGTGGGGGGTAAAACACGAGGGGAGTGGGGGGAAGGGGAGGAGGGTTGTGATTTTCCAAAGATGAAAAGGTGTAAGAATGAGTGCCTGACCTAAGCATATACCCCATTGCGCTGAAACGCAAGCCTGGGGGGCTGAGGGGTGGGGGTGTGGGGGGGGGAACAAAGCACCAACCAATTTTATTATTCATTCTATGACTCACGTAGTGAATTTGATAACTTTGCCACACCAGTTAACTACACAGCAGCGAGATTCGTATCGACTGATCCTTGTGAAAGCAGGCGACTAATGGCCATCGTCTTCCTTGTCTAATCTAATGCTTCAATTACCCGTGATGCGATTTGCATTGAGCGATAACTGGATTGCGCCGTAGAAGCTTCGACCTCTGCTGGAAATGTGTCTCATTAATGTTGGGTTGTTGTTTTTTTCTTTCACTTAGCATCACACCGTTTTTTTTGTTTTGTTTTGTTTTGTTGTTGTTGTTTTGTGTGTGTGTGTGTGTGCTGGGCTGAGCGCAAACGTCATAATTGTTTTATTTTTGTTTTGTTTTCATCACAAAAAATAGGAAGTTAACTCTCTCCATACGAACGGAGAAAGAGACGACGTTAACAGCGTTTCACCCCAATTACCATCATCAAAATATTGCAAGCGGAAGGCTCTTATACTGAAGAGGTGAATGTTGACAAAGAATACCACAATTCTGACGACGGAAGCTAAAGGTTGG
>NC_134906.1:4582018-4584518 GCF_041734735.1 Babylonia areolata | reverse complement strand
GCCTTGAGAAAACAAAGAAAAAAAAAGAAAGGGTGAATAAATAATAGATAAATACATAAAAAAAAAATACTATATATATATATATATATGTATGTATGTATAAGGCGCTAAAACTTGATGAAGTCAAATATAAGCGTACATAATTATTAAAAAAAAATTAAAGGAGTAATAATATAATAATAATATATATATATATATGATGATAATAATAATAATAATAATAATAATAATAATAATAATAATAATAATAATAATAATAATATAATAATAATAATAATTAATAAAATAATAATAATGATAATGATTAACAAATAGTAAAGAGTGGTAACTCTCTCCATTCACAAGGTACACAACTTCAAGTCAGTGCTGCCCACGCTACCGATTCAGCTTGCACACAGGTAAACAGAAGGTACATTGGAACAAACCCAGACATTTCCTCAAAAAGAAAAAAAGAAAAAACGGAAGCGCCGGGCCTGTCCTTATACCGATTATCTGACATGTGCACACAGCAGCAAAGACAGAAGAAATGTGCAAACACAAAATAAGCTTTTATACAATGGCATAGCCTCTTTAATCCTGAACAAGCCACACAGAAGGCATGGACAATACAGAACAAACACATGGTTATCTCGGTGGGTTTTTTAACTGGAAATGAACAAACTTCTTTTTCTTCTGCGTTCACTCGTATGTACACGAGTGGGCTTTTACGTGTATGACCGTTTTTACCCCACCATGTAGGCAGCCATACTCCGTTTACGGGGGTGGGCATGCTGGGTATGTTCTTGTTTCCATAACCCACCGAACGCTGACATGGATTACAGGATCTTTAACGTGCGTATTTGATCTTCTGCTTGCATATACACACGAAGGGGGTTCAGGCACCAGCAGGTCTGCACATATGTTGACCTGGGAGATCGTAAAAATCTCCACCCTTTACCTACCAGGCGCCGTCACCGTGATTCGAACCCGGGACCCTCAGATTGACAGTCCAACGCTTTAACCACTCGGCTATTGCGCCCGTCGAAATGAACAAACAATTAGGCATGGAGATGAAATGATTAACAAACAGTAAGGAGTGGTAACTTTCTCCACCCTCTACTGTGTAGAATGGTTGAAAAAAGAACTTAAGTTTCAAGTTTTAATTATCCTTTCACTCCTATTGGAGTATGGAGGATTACTGCAAAATAAACTTTTCATGCCCAGAACAAACATTTCCAAATACACAACAATGTCACATAAAAGTTGAGAAAACACAAATGTCTTTTAACTCCAAAAGTATAACTAGGCAACATTTGCAAATCTAATCATCTTACAGATAAAATGACTTTTTTGCCTCCTTTGAGAATATTACAAAAATTAAAGACTGATTTTGGAGACACATATTTTTTAGGAATATATATATTTCGTAACTGATCATAACTGGGACATTCCATTATAAAATGAAACTCATCACCAATTACAGACATGTTACAAACTTTACAAAGCCGTAACTCTCGTGGTATGCCTTTGTGTCTCCCTGTTTTTATTTCCAGCGTATGATTACAACTTCGAAACCTGAAGAAGCTGATAACGTAATTATCAGGCATTTGACTTATATTTTTTTCTCTCTACCAAATCCACTTTTGAAATTTCGATAAAAAAAAAACAACAAACAATGAGAGCAGTCATGCCTGAGTTTCAGTTTTCAGTTTCAGTAGCTCAAGGAGGCGTCACTGCGTTCGGACAAATCCATATACGCTACACCACATCTGCCAAGCAGATGCCTGACCAGCAGCGTAACCCAACGCGCTTAGTGAGCCCTTGAGAAAAAAAAAGGTGAATAAATGAATAAATAATAGATAAGCGTACATAAATAAGCAAATAATAAATAAATAAATAATTACAATATAAAAAGGAAGAAGTAACAATCATAATAATATAATAATAATAATAATAATAATAATAATAATAAATAAGACAACAATGATGATAAATAAGCAAATAAATGTAAAACATGAAGACACACATTCACACATACACCCACACATGCATAACAGGTATGCACCAAACATGCAGTTTCACAGATATGAAAGCACAGTCAAATACACATAAACGTACGTGAGCCCCAACACACACACACACACACACACACACCAATATTCCAATATTTCATTAGCCACTGAAAAGATTTTGAATGATTATTCATTGCTTAGAATGATTTTTAGAAATTTTAAACTCCAGTCCAGTTGGTATCCTCCTTTGATGTATTATATGTAATACTGTTATTTATATTTACACTGTTGTAGGTTAATACTTGTTGATATGCATATACACACACACACACACACATATATATATATATATATATATTCTCCTTCCCATGACAACTCATTCAATACACACCACAACCTCTTTAGACTTTTTCTTATAATATACTTTTCCTCTGATACATAACATGAACTTTTTTCTTTCTTTTTTTTTACACTAATATTCACAAGCATTCCCTTTCCTTTATACACTA
>NC_134906.1:4522018-4572018 GCF_041734735.1 Babylonia areolata | reverse complement strand
CGGATGAAGCGGCTGATAGATTTTTTTTAAAGTTGTCTGCTGGGTGACTGGCTATTTCTGGTTTGCTAGGCCTGGAGGGACGTGAAATTTCCCTAAAAGGATTTGTCTGTGTGTTTGTTTTCACTGTCCTTTTTATCTTGTGCTGTTGTTCATTACATTAGATGTGTTTGTGTCTGAGGGTTTCTTCTGTTTATTGCTGTTCTTGGGTTGTGTTCTCTTCGTTCAGATTGTTTTCCATCAGTTACCGTCTTTCTATCATTATGATTTGGATAAGGTTTTCCCGTTTCATTTCTTTTGTATTTTTCCTTTATGTCCTTTGCACCATCTGAAATCTTTCTCTGATAATGTTTATAACAATATATTAGAGAATATTTCATAAAATATAGTAAAAAGCACTGAACAACTGACCATTGCTATCTCTATCCCCCCCCCCCACCCGCACCCCCCCCACGCCCCCCGGCCTCTCTCTCTCTCTCTCTCTCTCTCTCTCTCTCTCTCTCTCTCTCTCTCTCCCTCCCATCCCTTGAAACACCCACTTCACCACCTATCATTCGCTCTTTCTATAAAATGCTGTGCCTGAGATAGTCAATGATTTTCTAAAGCAGAAGAATGCAGTATGTATTCAGGCAGCCATGATCTGGGTGAGGGAATGGGGCACAAAGATAGATCAGGAGAATAACATGATTAATTTACTTTGAGAAAGTAACAGCAACAAAAAAAGAAACATTCTGTCAGAAAGTCAGATAGACAGGGGTCTGGGGAAGGAAGGGGAGACAGAGAAGAACAAAGACGTCACTCCCCCTCCAGCTGCAGCCGCAGACATCGTCCACCTCTTTACCTGCACGAAGAAAACAAAGACAGTGAAGAGGTCCCTCCTATCTTGGTTCATGCCCCATGACTTGAGGAGGGACCCCACAAATTGCTTGGCTCTCAGCGCAGCTTGCAAAGCGTGATAACTGCTTAGGAACGAGAGCAAAGGGAGACGACCTCCTCAGGCAATAAAAGCCCTGATGAAGCGGCTGATAGATTTTTTTTTAAGTTGTCTGCTGGGGTGACTGGCTATTTCTGGTTTGCTAGGCCTGGAGGGACGTGGAATTTCCCTAAAAGGATTTGTCTGTGTGTTTGTTTTCACTGTCCTTTTTATCTTGTGCTGTTGTTCATTACATTAGATGTGTTTGTGTCAGAGGGTTTCTTCTGTTTATTGCTGTTCTTGGGTTGTGTTCTCTTCGTTCTGATTGTTTTCCATCAGTTACCGTCTTTCTATCATTACGATTTGGATAAGGTTTTCCATTTTATTTCTTTTGTATTATTTTTCCTTTCCGTTTTTTGCACCATCTGGAATCTTTCTCTTATAATATTTATAACAAAATATTAGAGAATATTTCATAAAACACCGTAAAAAGCACTGAACAACTGACCACTGCTATCTCTATCCCCCCCCCCCTCTCTCTCTCTCTCTCTCTCTCTCTCTCTCCCATCCCTTGAAACACCCACTTCACCACCTGTCAGTCGCTCTTTCTATAAAATGCTGTGCCTGAGATAGTCAATGATTTTCTAAAGCAGAAGAATGCAGTATGTATTCAGGCAGCCATGATCTGGGTGAGGGAATGGGGGACAAAGATAGATCAGGAGAATGACATGATTAGATTTTTTTTTTTTAAAGAACAGCAACAAAAAAAAGAAACATTCTGTCAGAAAGTCAGACAGACAGGGGTCTGGGGAAGGAAGGGGAGACAGAGAAGAACAAAGACGTCACTGCCCCTCCAGCTGCAGCCGCAGACCTCGTCCACCTCTTTGCCTGCACGAAGAAAACAAAGACAGTAAAGAGGTCCCTCCTATCTTGTTTCATGGCCCATGACTTGAGGAGGGGACCCCACAAATTGCTTGGCTCTCAGCGCAGCTTGCAAAGCGTGATAACTGCTTAGGAACGAGAGCAAAGGGAGACGACCTCCTCAGGCAATGAAAGCCCGGATGAAGCGGCTGATAGATTTTTTTTTAAAGTTGTCTGCTGGGTGACTGGCTATTTCTGGTTTGCTAGGCCTGGAGGGACGTGGAATTTCCCTAAAAGGATTTGTCTGTGTGTTTGTTTTCACTGTCCTTTTTATCTTGTGCTGTTGTTCATTACATTAGATGTGTTTGTGTCTGAGGGTTTCTTCTGTTTATTGCTGTTCTTGGGCTGTGTTCTCTTCGTTCAGATTGTTTTCCATCAGTTACCGTCTTTCTATCATTATGATTTGGATAAGGTTTTCCCGTTTCATTTCTTTTGTATTTTTCCTTTATGTCCTTTGCACCATCTGAAATCTTTCTCTGATAATGTTTATAACAATATATTAGAGAATATTTCATAAAATACAGTAAAAAGCACTGAACAACTGACCATTGCTATCTCTATCCCTCCCCTCCACCCGCACCCCCCCACGCCTCCCGGCCTCTCTCTCTCTCTCTCTCTCTCTCTCTCTCTCCCTCCAATCCCTTGAAACATTTACTTCACCACCTATCATTCGCTCTTCTATAAAACGCTGTGCCTGAGATAGTCAATGATTTTCTAAAGCAGAAGAATGCAGTATGTATTCAGGCAGCCATGATCTGGGTGAGGGAATTGGGGTACAAAGATAGATCAGGAGAATGACATGATTAATTTACTTTGAGAAAAGAACAGCAACAAAAAAAAAGAAACATTCTGTCAGAAAGTCAGATAGACAGGGGTCTGGGGAAGGAAGGGGAGACAGAGAAGAACAAAGACGTCACTCCCCCTCCAGCTGCAGCCGCAGACATCGTCCACCTCTTTACCTGCACGAAGAAAACAAAGACAGTGAAGAGGTCCCTCCTATCTTGGTTCATGCCCCATGACTTGAGGAGGGACCCCACAAATTGCTTGGCTCTCAGCGCAGCTTGCAAAGCGTGATAACTGCTTAGGAACGAGAGCAAAGGGAGACGACCTCCTCAGGCAATGAAAGCCCGGATGAAGCGGCTGATAGATTTTTTTTTAAAGTTGTCTGCTGGGTGACTGGCTATTTCTGGTTTGCTAGGCCTGGAGGGACGTGGAATTTCCCTAAAAGGATTTGTCTGTGTGTTTGTTTTCACTGTCCTTTTTATCTTGTGCTGTTGTTCATTACATTAGATGTGTTTGTGTCTGAGGGTTTCTTCTGTTTATTGCTGTTCTTGGGCTGTGTTCTCTTCGTTCAGATTGTTTTCCATCAGTTACCGTCTTTCTATCATTACGATTTGGATGAGGTTTTCTGTTTCATTTCTTTTGTATTTTTTCTTTACATATTTATACCATTTGCTGTCTTTCTCCAATATGTCAATGAATTATATTATATCAGAGAAGGTTTTGTGAAATGGAATTAAAGTGAAAAGGTGGAGACCACCAACCAGTCTACACTCTCTCTCTCTCTCTCTCTTTTCTCTCCCCCCCCACCCCGCCCCCACTCTCTCTTACCATTCCTCCCCTCTCCTCTCCCCTCCCCTCATCTTCTCCATCTTCTCTCGCATGAATGAACTTTCTTTCGCTCTCCCCTCTGCGGAACTGATTTTTTCAAACCCACCCTCCCACAAGTGGTTGATAGGGCGTGGACATTTGAAGAGTGTGGCTAGAGGGCGGTGCAGGCATTGATTCTATCTGGTTGTTCAATGGGAAGGAAGGACCGATCGATATTCTTCTCCACATGGCGCCGGTATGGCTCTCAATCTCCGTCTCTCTTTGTCTCTCCCTCTCTCTGTTTCTCTGTCTGCCTGTCTCTCTCTCTCCCCTCTCTGTCTGTCTGTCTTTCTCTTTTTTTTTTAAGCATGACTTCGATCCCACAAAAATGCGTCTACATCATGTATTCAGTCACACAAAAATATGGCTGTGGAGTTCTATGCATTTTAGCACAACGTTGGTGCATAATCGTTTACCTGAAAGCAACGTATATGTCATCAGTCCAACTTGGAAAACATATCCAGCAAAGTCTGCAGGATTCACTGGTGTTTTTCATAAAGTGATTAGAACTTGAAACCTCATGAGGAAGGTAGAAAGTCCGTCCTGTCGCGTTTATTGCCATTCATTGCTGTGACCGTGAACTGGGTCACCTCTTTGTTCACTCTGCCCACAGTATCGATGATGTGACAAAGGACAAGCACAAGAGATGTGGACATTATGACAGAAGAGACTTCCTGCTGTAGCCGCAATAGTCGCATACATATTCGCTCATTCACTCCCTCGACCACTGCTCCACCGACACCCCAAACTCTATTTCGCTCTCTAATCCACCCCTGTTGCATACCTTCCCAAGCTTCTATTCTACCTCATCTACATTTTAAGACCCGTTTACTACACACGAAGCACTCAGAGGTCCCCCCCCCCCCCCCCCCCCTCCTCTCATCGATATCTTCCTCTCTCATGAAATAATTATATATTGCTGAAGTTCTCTTGTACCTCAACATTTTGTTTTCTCGGACTCGCGAAAATCTCGATTCTCCCTGTTATAAACTGCACGAAAATGGCATACAAATTACAAGACAACGGCCAATACATTTTCCTCTAAAGAACGGAGGAGTAGAATTGCTGGTTCTGATTCCTTCAGAGATCGCCCTAATTCTCAACTAAACTTTGTCGTAGTTTTTTTCACAAACGCCACCCAGCTAAACTCATGTTGTCAAGGTATTCAGCCACATCGTATTGTTTTGGTTTTGCTTCCTTATTTCACTTCCTGACATTTCTTTTGTGTTACTGATTATATATCAGTGTGTAAGTCCTACAAATATTTTGTACAACACTATATCTGGTTTTACAATAACAGAAGCATGTTTAGGTTTCACCCCCCACCCTCCCATCCCCTACTGCGGATATCGAAGAACAAAAAAAAAATAATTATCTCCCTTCTCTCTGTGTGTCTGTTTATGTCGAGCTAAATTTATACACACATAATGCATGACCAGAATTATGCAGTCTATTTTAGGAAGAAATCGTATCATCCATGGAATGGCATAGATGTAAATGCAGTGGATTTTAAAATTATACAAACTGAAACTGCACAAGCTTAAGAAAATCATTCACTTTGACAAATGATCTTTTAGAAAACATGCTCATATGTCAGTTGTTCCTTTGTCTATGAAAATGTAGCATCATTCAAAGAAACACTGTAAGAAACACAGGCTGTCTGCGATATCTGAACCAGCACTCGTTAGTATTTTGCAAACAGCACTGTAGCATTCTTCAAGTGAGAAGAAACCATTTTGATAAGCGCGATTTTTTTTTTTTTTTTTTTTTTTTTTTTTTTTTTTTTTTTTTTTTTGCTGAGCCTTTTACATCATATTTTTTAGCCAGAACGTCGACTTTTTCGTTATAGTAAAAAAAAACCCACAGCGGGATGATATCCGACAGAAAGATATATTTGAGTCACACACACACACACACACACACACACACACACACACACACACAAACAAACACACACACACACACACACACACACACACACACCACACACACATACACACACACACACACACACACACACACACACACACACATTGCTCCAGCTGCATAGAAACACTAGCCCTTTTTTTTTCTCTCCTGTCCCTGTCCCAAGGAACTAAAAGAAGGTAAAGGGGAAGTCACTCATATCGTCCTTCAAGTCGGATGGCGTGAGGCGGGATCCCGCAAATTGCTTCGCTCTCGGTAAAAATTGCCAGGCGTGATAACTGCTTAGGAACGGGAACGAAGGGAGACAACCTCCTCAGGCAATAAAAGCCCGGATGAGATGACTGGCGGTGGCTTTCGTCCGCATTAAGATGTCTTCTGGTCGTCTGGCTATTTGGGGACTTCGTAGGGTCTTGGGTGGAGGAGGGCGTTCCGACAAAAAGGTTTTTCTGCTTTAGCTGTTTTCCACCAGTGGTCCGGTTTTGTCACGTGTTTGTTACGTTTATTTATTCATTTATTTATGTATTATTTGTTGTTGTTAATAATAATAATAATAATAATGGTATTTTTATAGTGTTGAATCTTGTGCAGAGACAAATCAAAGCGCATTCGCACCAGTCATTCACACGCATGCATAACTCTAAAACTGTAGAAACTAAAGACAAGGAAGAGGCAGGCAAAGGAAGCTATTTTGGGAAGAGGTAGGTTTTAAGGCCAGACTTGAAAGAGTGTGTGGAGACTTGATGAATTGTTGTCATTTGTTTGTTGCGATTATTTATTTATTTAAATTCATTTATTTGTTGCGATTATTTATTTATCTATTGTGATTTGTTTGTTAGTTTATGTATTCATGTGTCTTTGTCATTTGTTTGTTGTGATTATTATTTATCTATTGTCATTTGTTAGTTACGTTTATTTATTCTCGTGTCTTTGTCATTAATGTTTGTTGCGATTATTTGTTTATTTGTTTGTTTCTTCGTTTTTTGGGGGTTTTTTCTTTGTAATTGTATATTTGGGGGTTATTTGTTGGTGGTGGTTATTGTAATCCCAATGATTACATCACTGACATGCGTTGTATTGTGTTTTTTCTGTTGTTTTTCTTAATTTTTTAAAAATTATTTTTATTGCTATGTTCTTCACTTTTTCTTATAGCATTTTTACTGCTGCTGCTCATGCACGTTTCTATCACGACGATGATTTTTTTTTTTTTTTTTTTTTTCGCATTACATATTAATACGTACAGAGAGAGAAAGAGAATGCGAATGAGACATTCATCAGGCCAAGGTTCCCTCGTGAATGGGCAAGTGAAAAACTATCATTATCAATCTTTCGGGAATGAAGTAAGTGTCAAATATGAACAGAAGAATGATATTAATTTTGATGAAATGGGATGCTACGTGATACGGTTCCAGTCACAAAGCTTGAACACGTTATCCAGAAACAATGGTGAACTGTATACATCACCGTGTCCAGTGGACACATGGGCATGGGTGATGGTAATAGGGAATCGCTTGCATTCCATTTTTGACTCACTTTTGTAAACAAAGTGAGTCTATGTTTTAACCCGGTGTTCGGGTGTCTGTGTGTGTGTGTGTGTGTCTGCATATCATTATTTCATATCTATATCTATCTATCTATCTATCTATCTATCTATCTATCTATCTATCTATCTATCTATTCATCTATCTGGCGGTCTGTCTGTTGTATATATATATATATATATATATATATGTGTGTGTGTGTGTGTGTGTGTGTGTGTGTGCATATATATATATATATATATATATATATATATATGTGTGTGTGTGTGTGTGTGTGTGTGTGTGTGTGTGCATATATATATATATATATATATATATATATATATATATATATATATATATGTGTGTGTGTGTGTGTGTGTGTGTGTGTGTGTGTGCATATATATATATATATATATATATATATATATATATATATGTGTGTGTGTGTGTGTGTGTGTGTGTGTGTGTGTGTGTGTGTATCCAGAGAGAGAGAGAGGGGGGGGCTCAATAGTAACACAAGGATGAATACACAGGCACACCAAGAGACAGACAGACAGACAGACAAACAGGAAAACAGGAAAACAGGTGCTCAGACATAGAGAGACACAGAAGGATGGAGTGGAAAGCCATTACCGTTTGTGTGCACTAAATGATGAACTGCCTGGCAACTGATTTAAATATTTATCGCCGATGTTGTTTGTTTGCCAGGACCGAGGAGTCGTTTTCTCTCTCTCTCGCACACACACACACACACACACACACACACACACACACACACACACACACACACACACACACACAGAATTGAATTGAATTGAATAGATTCTATTTTCCGAGGGTAATGGAGTGAGCAAGAATATACTTTTTTTTTCATCCAGCCCTCGAAGGAGAAATAATAAAACAGAGGAGCAATACAGCTCGCACATTACAATCACGGCTACATCAATGGCAAATCGACATTTACAACACTACATACCTAGAGGCGAATGTGTGTGTGTGTGTGTGTGTGTGTGTGTGTGTGTGTGTGTGTGTGTGTGTGTGTGTGTGTGTGTCTATCTTCAGTTTAACGTCTGATCATTATAAGTGTGTGTGTGTGTGTGTGTGTGTGTGTGTGTGTGTGTGTGTGTGTGTGTGTGTGTGTGTGTCTGTGTTTGAGAAAGAGAGAGACAGAGAGTGAGAGAGACTTAGATTCATTGAATGATCACAAATGAGTGGAATACTGTCAAAATATAACAGCTATAATAACATAAAACTGGAAATAGAATATGACAACAATAAAACAGCAATGTAGAATCGAAGCTCACGATATCTCTCTTTGTACCCCCTCAGAATTCGGTCTGTAATTCCATCCTAAAACTGAAGTATCACCCCCCTCCTTGTGTTGTTCAAATGTCAAGTGCATATGCTTTAGTAACCTGACAATTAAGCACATAATTTTTTTTTTACTGTAGCTTGATGAAGCCTTATGTATACGATAGTATGTCTTCACAAGTGACGTAATACGTTGAAGGTTTTTGTTTTTTTTTTACTTTTAGCATTCATTATCAGTTGTTTCGCTTGTCAGTTTAACGACTTCTCTTTTACGAAGTCCTTTAAGTAGTTTCCTGTAATTGTATTTTGATTTTTTTTTTTCAAATTTCACCCTCATTTCACCCTCATTTGCCCAGTTTTCATTCATATCCCCCACACCTTCTAACCGATAATAGTCAAATGTATACATAAATACTTTAACAAAATGTCTTCAATCACCGATATGTGTGAGGGACATAAAACAAAATTCTTCCCCTCACCACCACCACCCCTCCGTTTCTGCCTGGGAACTGGTGTTTTGCCGCAGATCAGTTGATTTTGAAAAGAAACGAAAAAAGTGTCGGGCATCCTTCTTACCGGAGGGAGATGGAGGGTAGAGAGAACCATTCCTATCGCTCCTCGGCACCCATGCATTTCTGATTTTCTTTGTTCAGAAAAAAAAAAAGATATGTAGAGGGATTCGTTGCGTGTTTATTGATGTGAATTTCTTCTCTCTCTCTCTCTCTCTCTCTCTCTCTCTCTCTCTCTCTCTCTCTCTCTCTCTCTCTCTCTCTCTCTCTCTCTCTCTCTTTTTTTTTTTTTTTTTTAATCTGACCTTGGGATGCAATTTTATGTTCGTGGTTCAATGGTTTGTCGCAGATTCTGAGGAAGTAGAAAAAATGGGTGCAGTTATTATGGTCAGTTAACTCTCTCTCCCACCCCTCTCTCTCTCTCTCTCTCTCTCTCTCTCTCTCTCTCTCTCTCTCCTCTCTCCTCGTTCTCTTCTCTCTCTCCTCTCTCTCTCTCTCTCTCTCTCTCTCTCTCTCTCTCTCCTCTCTCTCTCTCTCTCTCTCTCTCTCTCTCCTCTCTCCCCACCTCTGTCTCTCTCTCTCCTCTCTCCTCGCTCTCCTCTCTCTAGCTCGTTCTCCCCTCTCTCTCTCCTCCCTCTCTGTCTCCCCCCCTCTCTCTCTCTCTCCTCCTCGCTCTCCTCTCTCTCGCTCTCCTCTCTCTCGCTCTCCCCTCTCTCTCTCCTCCCTCTCTCTCTCCCCCCTCTCTCTCTCTATCCCCTCTCTCTCCTCTCCTCGCTCTCCTCTCTCCTCTCTCTCTCTCTCCCCTCTCTCTCCTCTCTCCCCACCTCTCTCTCCCCCTCTCTCTCTCCTCTCTCTCTCTCTCTCCCTCCCTCTCCCTCCTTTCCTCCCTTCCTTCATGTGTGTATGCCCGTGTGTTCAAATGCAAGCCCGCGTGCACATTTTGTTTGAGCTTTCTTTCCATTGGTCTTACTTTCCTGTGTTGTTGAAACTGCCCTATGTGCTGTTTGTACGTACCTTTTGGAGAGAGAGAGAGAGAGATATGTTTGTACGTATCTTTTGGAGAAAGAGAAAGAGAGAGAGAGAGAGAGAGAGAGAGAGCTGTTTGTACGTACCTTTTGGAGACACACACAGAGAGAGAGAGAGAGAGAGCGTGTGTGTGTATGTATATATATATATATGTGTGTGTGTGTGTGTGTGTGTGTGTGTGTGTAACTGTGATTAATATATATATATATATATATATATATATATATATATATATATATTTGTAACTACGTGAAATGATGGTTGAACATTTTATCGAAGCATTAACCCTAGTGTCTGTTTGATTGTTCGGCTGATGAAGGTGGGATCTCTAGATGACGAGGACACGGGCAGAATGAAGGAATTCGACAAACATAAACTAAAAGTGAGATGGAGGCTGGAACAAAAAGGGACAACAAAGCGAAAACAACGATCACACACACACACACACACACACACACACACACACACACACACACACACACACACATGTATGTATGTATGTGTGTATGTTTTTCTCCCCCATCCCTCCCCCCATGCCCCCCCTCCTCCCGCCCCCTCTATCTGCACACACACATTGTGTGTGTGTGTGTAGATAAAAGGGGGGTGGGGGTGGGAGAAAGACATACATACATACATACATACATACATACAGATAGGCCCCCTTTCCAACTTACAACCGTATCCCCCAGTCCATTTTTTTATGTCCAATATCACTCCTTGTAAAAAGACACTAAATCGATGAACAACAAAACGACAAAGCTACTATGATAAACATTTTGGATTCCAGTTATGACAAATAAAAATTCACAATATTAACAATACAGAGAACATTTCTAGGAACAAAGCTCACAATGCCACGACTTTGTCTCCACCCATTCTCTCAAAATAATCTCTCTCCCTAGACTGAACTCGTGTTCTCTGTTCTTTCCGCGAAACTAATCTTTTCGCAGCAAGACAAGTGATTCTTGGTGGTGGACACTTGAAGGGGTCCTCAAAAGGGTGCTGTCTGAATTGGATTATTTGCCCCTTTTAGGGGGGACGAGTGGGGAGGGGGGGGGGGGGCTGGGGAGGGTCAGTAATTGCTATGGCCATAGGATGAGGGAGGGGGATGGGGGGGGGGGTCCGGAGGGGGGCGGTGGTGTTGGGGGGAAGCGATCAATTCATATCCCCGTGTTGGCATAATTATGTGTGTCCGCGTGTTTCTTGGTTCATCATGAAAAATGTGTCCGGGTGATTTCTTGAGTGTTTCTGTGTGAGGGTTGTTTTAGCATCATCACAATATCCTTATTGTTAGTAGAAGTAGTAGTAGTAATAGTAGTAGCAGCAGTAGTAGTACTAGTAGTAGTAATAGTAGCAGCAGCAGTAGTCGGCGTGAGCGAAGGAAGCAGGGCTCAACTTCTGGAGACGTTTTCCCTTGCAACACTTGTGTGAAGCGCTGCGCATCCAGAATCGGCCTCTTCTCCCATATGAGGACACACACACACCGACAGATAAGCCTGCCTGCCTACTCATCCGTTGGTCCGACGGGAGACTCCATCAAGATTCCATCATCATCACACCACATATTATATTTCATTCCATGCTAGATGACAATGATGTGTTTGTATGGGTTGTGGGGTCTGGGGGTTCTTCAAATTGCTTTGACCGAAGAAAAAAAAAAGAGAGAAAAAAAATGTCAAGCGAGATGACTGGTTATTGAAAATGAGCGGAAAGGGAGACGACCCCCCTGAGGCAGGAAAAGAGCGGAAGGAGGTGAGAGGAAGATTCTGTCAGCGTCAACCTATCTGCTGGGTGCTGGGTGAAAGGGTCGTGGATTGTGTCAACTCCGGACTGGTAGCTGTTTTAGTGTTCGTTTTCTTTTGGGTTTTTGTTTGTTTGTTTGTTTGTTTGTTTTCGTTTTTGTTTCTTCTTCTTCTTGTTCTTCTTCTGTTTCTTCTTCTTCTTCTTCTTCTTCTTTCTTCCTTTCTTCTTCTTTCAAATAGTACCTATTTACTGATAGAGACCCACGTAACTGTTTACCTATTCATCTTCCTCCGATGTAAAGAATTTTGTTTCGTTTTGTCTTGTCTTGACTTTGTCTTGTCTGTTCTCTCTCTATCTCTCTCTCTCTCTGTCTCTCTCTCTCTCTCTCTCTCTCTCTCTCTCACTGTCTCTGTCTATATATCTATCTATCTATCTGCGTATCTCTCTATGTCCCTGACTTTTTCTATTTTTCTATTTCCTTCTGTCAGTCTGTCTCTGTCTGTCTGTCTCTCTCTCTGATCTACTTTGTTTGAAAGATGAGCTTCGTCATCATGTAAAACGCTTGACCTGAGGATTATTTTCGCGGCAGATTATCTGTCAAACAGAATTCTGCTGTCATATTTTCAACACTATCCTTTGTTTTCGGATTATCCGTATTCTAATGATTATCAAGGACGAGATTCAGTCTTCTGCATCATTTCCTTCACACTTTCATAGAATTCTGGATTATCTTCGTTTGGACCAGAAACATTTATCAACAGGATGTCTTTCTGAATAGCTCTTAAAGGTATGATGATAAAATTTCCATTTGTAACCCTTTCTGCTTTATCTACTTTACATTCAGAATGTGCAAAATTGCTTCGCTCTCGGTAAAAGTTGCCAAGCGCGATAACTGCTTGGAAAGAGAGACAAGGGAGACGATCTCTTCAGACAATAAAAGCCCGAATGAAGTGAGGGGGACTGGTAAATTTTGTCTGCCTGTTGGGGGTTAGTCTGCTGTCTGTTTTGCCACCTGTATGCTGGAGGCTGTTCATAGGAAAATTTTATCTTCGAGTTTATGCTGTTGTTTTTCTTTGTTTTGTTTTTTTGTTTTGTTTTGTTTTTTGTGCCTGCTATTTATTGGGGATTTTATTTCTAGTGTGTGTTTTTGTCTTCTGCTGCAATAATGTATGCATTACTTGAATTGAGACAAGAAAGATGTAAAAGAGAGAGGTGGGTGGGTGTGGTGTGTGAGTGAGTGAGAGAAAGCCATTTGCGTGCATCTGTGCACACAGCCAAATAGTGGTGCCTTGCAAAGTACCCCCCACCCCCTTTTCCTACTCACTCCCCTCCCCCCCCACCAGTCCCCATTCCCCAACTCGCTCCCCCAACACCCCCCTTCCCCCCCCCCCCCCACACACACACACTGTCGATGTTATATTGAGCCTTGGGGTGATTGTCAAGACACACATCAACATATCAGTTGATTAAAAAAAAAAAAAAGAGATATCAAAATGCAAAATATTACAAGAAAATAAATGAAACTTGAAATAAAAGACGACCTTCCGAATTGCCATTCGCAATATCCACATCAGTTCCTTATCTGAATTACATCTGTTATCCCACCCCTCGCTGATCAATTACGTTTTTGTTTTGTTTGTTTTTTTTTGTTTTTTTGTTTGTTTGGTTTTTTGTTGTTGTTGTTTTTACCGATTTCCTTCTGTGGACCTGATAGCCCTAATTTGCTGCAAGATAATTGTTTCTAGGTTGACATTGGAAGAGTCCCCCTCACCTCCCCTCCCCCCGTGCCTACCCCCACCCCACCCCACCCCACCCCCCAAAAAAAAGATGCTGAACAATTAGATTATATCTCCATTTCAGTGGAGAGGGAGTAGGGAGAGATCCAATCGTATTATTCTCTGGCACCATATCGTCTCTCCTCTTTTGCTGGTTCACAAACAGGGACCGTTCTTTTGCTTGTATGTTTAGAGATTTTTTTTTTTCCATGCCAGCCATGATTTGTGGTGTGTTAGCTTTGCTCGTCAGATAACGCTACGTTTGTGTGTTCTCCATTTCGAGTCTCTCTCTCTCTCTCTCTCTCTCTCTCTCTCTCTGTGTCTATCTATCTCCGTCTCTCTCTCTGTCTCGCGCTCACACACTCTCTCTCTCGGTGTGTGTGTGTGTGTGTGTGTGACAGACAAACAGATAGAGAGAGAGACAGAGAAAGAGAGAGAAGGAGGAAGAAAGGGATCGAGGGAGAGAAAGAGAGAGAGGGGGGATGAGATAGAGAAAGAACGAACGAACGAACGAATGGTTTATTCATATATAGGCCATAGCCCCTCAAGAAGTGGTATTTGAGATAGAGAAAGAGAGAGTGGGAGAGGGTAGATAGAGTGACAGAGTGGGGGAGACTGCGTGTGAGAGAGAGAGAGAGAGCGTGAAAGAAAGAGAAAGGGACGGACAGCCAGCCAGCCAGACAGACATACAGACAGACAGACATAACACAGAAAGACAGAAGGCGAAGACAGCAGCAGAAAGTCAAACCACCAGACAGAACAAAAGGACACAATGAAGTACACTAGTACAATGAGAAGAAAAACAGAAAAAACCCTGTTGTCGACACAGACAATACGCACCTCTTCCCCGCACGTGGACATGGGGGGGGGGGGGGGGGGGGGGGGAAGTAAGTGTGTTGGAGAAAGAAGTCACTCATGTGTTACTACTATACACTTCATGCCGGATGGCCTGAGGGGTGACATCCCGCAAATTGCTTCACTCTGCCCCTCAGTAAGACTAAATTGCCTGGCGGGGGTAATGACTCCTTTGTGAGCTTTGAGAGCTTAGTGTGGGAGACAACCTTATCAGCAGTAAAGGCAGGGCACGGTGGGATGATTAGTTTGATCATGCCAGCGTCAACCTGTTTTGGGTTGTTGTGTTTTTTGTTGGTTTTTTTTTTTTCTGGGGGTGGGGGCCAGGGGGAGGAGGGAGGAGGGATGGTGGTGGTGGTGGTCTACTTGCTTTTGGGTGTTGTTTTTTTTGTTTTGTTTTTTGTTTTTTGCTTTATGGTGCACACACACACACACACACACACACACACACACACACACACACACACACACACACCATAATTATTATACACTCTGCCAACCACTCCCCTAGTCCATTGCATGACCCCCCACCCCCCCCCCCACCCCCCCCCCCCACCCCCCGCCCCCCACCTCCTTCCCAAAGCCGAAGAACCCAGCTATTGTTTTGTTTGGTAAATTGCGTTTTCCCTTCATCTAATAGACCGCTCTGTAAAAAAAAAAAAAAAAAAAAAAAACGACGCACACACAGTCGATGAACAACAACAGCAACAACAACAACAACATAGAGATGCAGATGGATGGGCCTTGGAGCAGAAGGTTATGTCCCAGAAAAGCCTGCTGCAACAATAAGCAGCTTTAGCCTCATCAACATGCATGAGGCAAATAAGTGTTGTGGGAATTGTGCGCTCATTTTATTTCACACCTGGTGGGCTATGAGGTAGGAACCCCCACTAATTGCTTCGCTCCTCCGTAAAACTTGCCAAGTGTGATAACTGCTTAGGAACGAGAGCAAAGGGAGGCGATCTCCTCAGGGCAGTAAAAAAAAAAACGAATGTGGTGACTGATAGATTTCATCAGCATGAATTTTTTTTTTTATTATTATTATTCTCCTGTGCGGATGGCTATTTTTATTATCTTCGCCAGCTACTGGGTGGTGTTATTCTAGTAAAGGTTTTATTCCGTTCCATTTCCTTTATTCCGTTCCATTTCCTTTATTCCGTTCCATTCTTTATTCCGTTCTATTTCCTTTATTCCGTTCCATTTCCTTTATTCCGTTCCATTTCCTTTATTCCGTTCCATTCTTTATTCCGTTCCATTTCCTTTATTCTGTTCTATTTCCTTTATTCCGTTCCATTTCCTTATTCCGTTCCATTCCGTTCCATTTCCTTTATTCCGTTCTATTTCCTTTATTCCTTTCCATTTCCTTTATTCCGTTCCATTTCCTTTATTCCGTTCCATTCTTTATTCCGTTCCATTTCCTTTATTCTGTTTCATTTCCTTTATTCCTTTCCATTTCCTTTATTCCGTTCCATTTCCTTTATTCTGTTCCATTCTTTATTCCGTTCCATTTCCTTTATTCCGTTCCATTTCCTTCATAGATTGGTTATTTCTGTGTTTCGTGTTGGTTCTTCCTGTGTGTCTATTTCTTGTCCTATACTGACGACGCTTAAGTTACGCTGTATCTTTTGTTTGTCGTGGAAAAAAATTAACTGTTCCTCTTTCCTTCCGGACTGTTATTTATTTATTTATCTGTTAATCTTTCCTTGTTCACCCCCTTTGGACGTCTTCTCCAGCATCCCTGATGACGACTGCTGTCCTCGGCACCAGCTACTCTGAGGTTCCGTAGGGCTTTGTCTCCAGGGTGTTGGTGTGGACAGCGTCTGGTCCACGTTGTATATATACATATACATATGTATATTTATATATAGTGATAAGAAACTCTCGGGAGAGCCCCCCTCAGTCAAGTGTTTCGGCCCTTAACTCCTTACAATCAAAGGGGGCCGTGTGTGTGAGTGTGTGTATGTGTGTGTGTGTGTGTGTGTGTGTGTGTGTGTGTGTGTGTGTGTGTGTGTGTGTGTGCGTGCGTGCGTGCGTGTGTGTGTGTGTGTGTGTGTGTGTGTGTGTACAACAAGATAAAGGCAGGACTTGCTGGCACCACTCCAAGAAAACAAGACCACAAGGGTAAAATGCAAGAAAGAGTACAACAACAACTACAACAACAAGAAAAGAGAGGATTTAGTCAGAAAAGTCATAGACCCAATTGAAGGAGTGAGTTTGCTTTAGATAACACAAAACAATGACAATGTGCATCACGTATATGGAAAACTTAGCAACTTGAAACGGCCATGTACCCAGAAAGTCTTCACGTTTTTACCACTGTAGCAATCAACAATTCTCAGATTTGCTTCTTATTCGGGCTCTCTTAATTCCATTCTCAATTTGAATTAAACATGTTTTCCCTTTTTTTTCTTTCTTTTTTTTTTCTCAAAGTTTTAATCCGTTTCCTGTTTTTGACTTTGGAGTCTCTATTGTTTCGAAAATTGATAAAATAACGCGAAATCCTCTTCCTTCCGTGAAACTACGTTTTCCCAGCAAGTTCATTACTTCCCGGTTGACATTTGCAGAGACCTCTAAAAGATGCCACACAAATCGGTGCTATCTTTTTGGAGGAAGAGAGAGAGAGAGAGGGGGGGGGTAGAGAGAAACAAAAAAAAGAGCGAGACGGTCAACTGATACAATCTTACAGCTCCTGTATTTCTCCGTGATTGCTGGTTTACAGAATATGTGCTTGGAGTATTTTGTTGATTATGTCTGATTTCGGATTGTTTTTATTCCTGTTTTCGTCTGATTGTGGTTGCTGGTTTACAGAATATGTGCTTGGAGTATTTTGTTGATTATATCTGATTTCGGATTGTTTATATTCCTCTTTTCGTCTGATTGTGGTTGCTGGTTTACAAAATATGTGTTTAGAGTATTTTGTTGATTATGTCTGATTTCGGATTGTTTTTATTCCTGTTTTCGTCTGATTGTGGTTGCTGGTTTACAAAATATGTGCTTGGAGTATTTTGTTGATTATATCTGATTTCGGATTGTTTATATTCCTCTTTTCGTCTGATTGTGGTTGCTGGTTTACAGAATATGTGCTTGGAGTATTTTGTTGATTATATCTGATTTCGGATTGTTTATATTCCTCTTTTCGTCTGATTGTGGTTGCTGGTTTACAGAATATGTGCTTGGAGTATTTTGTTGATTATATCTGATTTCGGATTGTTTATATTCCTCTTTTCGTCTGATTGTGGTTGCTGGTTTACAGAATATGTGCTTGGAGTATTTTGTTGATTATATCTGATTTCGGATTGTTTATATTCCTCTTTTCGTCTGATTGTGGTTGCTGGTTTACAGAATATGTGCTTGGAGTATTTTGTTGATTATATCTGATTTCGGATTGTTTATATTCCTCTTTTCGTCTGATTGTGGTTGCTGGTTTACAGAATAAATTATGTGCTTGGAGTATTTTGTTGATTATATGTGACTTCGGATTGTTTATATTCCTCTTTTCGTCTGATTGTGGTTGCTGGTTTACAGAATATGTGCTTGGAGTATTTTGTTGATTATATCTGATTTCGGATTGTTTATATTCCTCTTTTCGTCTGATTGTGGTTGCTGGTTTACAGAATATGTGCTTGGAGTATTTTGTTGATTATATCTGATTTCGGATTGTTTATATTCCTCTTTTCGTCTGATTGTGGTTGCTGGTTTACATAATATGTGCTCAGAGTATTTTGTTGATTATATCTGATTTCGGATTGTTTATATTCCTCTTTTCGTCTGATTGTGGTTGCTGGTTTACAGAATATGTGCTTGGAGTATTTTGTTGATTATATCTGATTTCGGATTGTTTATATTCCTCTTTTCGTCTGATTGTGGTTGCTGGATTACAGAATATGTGCTTAGAGTATTTTGTTGATTATATCTGATTTCGGTTTTTTTATATTCCTCTTTTCGTCTGATTGTGGTTGCTGGTTTACAGAATATGTGCTTAGAGTATTTTGTTGATTATATCTGATTTCGGATTGTTATATTCCTCTTTTCGTCTGATTGTGGTTGCTGGTTTACAAAATATGTGCTTAGAGTATTTTGTTGATTATATCTGATTTCGGATTGTTTTTATTCCTGTTTTCGTTTGATTGTGGTTGCTGGTTTACAAAATATGTGCTCAGAGTATTTTGTTGGGTATATCTGATTTCGGATTTTTCTTTATTCCTGTTTTCGTTTAATTGCGGTTGCTGGTTTACAAAATACACGCTTAGAGTATTTGATAATAATAATAATCATCATCATAATCATAATCATAATAACAATGCACATTTATATTGCGCCCTTTCTCTCTAAGAGCTCAGGGCGCTTTACATGAAAGAAAAATATTATAAGTTACATAAAACATTCATGACCACTCTTTCTCAAGCCCCCCCCCCACCCCCCACCCCCCCCCCCACTCACACTCTTCTTTTCCCACTCCACACACATCCAAAGTGAGCTGACATGGGTGGTGTTGGAGAACAAGGAAGCTGAGAGTACTTATAGATAGGTTTTAAAAAGATGAGTTTTTAGTGATGAGCGAAAAGCAGAAATAGAATCAGATGAACAAATATGATGAGAAAGGTTTGTTCCAGATGTGAGGAGCAGCAAAGAAGAAAGAACGTTCACCATAGGTTCTTGTATTGACACGAGGAAGTTTTGAAAAGGCAAACAGTCAGAGGAAGAGCGGAGATTTCTTGCGGGAGTGTAAACACTGATAAGGTCAGAAAGATGTATAGGTCCTGCGGAGTGGAAAGCAGAATAGCTTGAGACACGCACCTTTGTTGATTATATCTGATTTCGGATTGTTTTTATTCTTCTTTTTCGTTTGATTGTTTCATTGCACCACAGGGGTAAGTTGGCAGAATGGTTAACTCACTCAGTACGGCCAGTCCTCTCTTCTCCTCTACACAGACCCCTCGGATGTCCAGTGGGTGTCTGAATGACCCAACCTTTAGCTTCCGTCGTCAGAATTGTGGTATTCTTTGTCAACATTCACCTCTTCAGTATAAGAGCCTTCCGCTTGCAATATTTTGATGATGGTAATTGGGGTGAAACGCTGTTAACGTCGTCTCTTTCGCCATTCGTATGGAGAGAGTTAAGACGCTCATCTACCAGCAAAGTATTTTGTATTTGTATTTCTTTTTATCACATCACATTTCTCTGTGTGAAATTCGGGCTGCTCTCCCCAGGGAGAGCGCGTCGCTACACTACAGCGCCACCCATTTTTTTGTATTTTTTCCTGCGTGTAGTTTTATTTGTTTTTCCTATCTAAGTGGATTTTTCTCACAGAATTTTGCCAGGAACAACCCTCTTGTTGCCGTGGGTTCTTTTACGTGCGCTAAATGCATGCTGCACACGGGACCTCGGTTTATCGTCTCATCCGAATGACTAGCGTCCAGACCACCACTCAAGGTCTCACTAGATGAGGGGGAGAAAATATCGGCGGCTGAACCGTGATTCGAACCAGCGCGGTCAGATTCTCTCGCTTCCAATGCGGACGCGTTACCTCTAGGCCATCACTCCACAAGTGTCCGTGAAGGTCTGGGTTCGAGTCCTGCTCTCGCCTTTTCTTCCAAGTTTGACTGGAAAAATCAAACTGAGCGTCCAGTGATTCCAATGAGACGATACACCGAGGTCCCGTGTGCAGCTTGGCGCACTGAAAAAGAACCCATGGCAACAAAAAAACGTTGTCCTCTGGCAAAATTATGTAGAAGATACCTCCCCCCCCCCACCCTTAATGGGTACACACACTATACACACACACACACACACACACACACACACACACACACACACACACACGCACGCACGCACGCACGCACACACACACACACACACACACACACACACAGATATATATATATATATATATATATATATATATCCATATACATATCTATTATCTATGCATCTCTGTCTCTCTCCCCTCTCTCTCTCTCTCTCTCTCTCTCTCTCTCTCTCTGTGTGTGTGTGTGTGTGTGTGTGTGTGTGTGCGTGCGTGCGTGCGTGTATAAATCATATATATATATGCATGCTCTAAAGGCCTGTTTAAGCGCGTCGGGTCATATTACTGGTCAGGCAACTGCCCTGAAACTGAAAGCAAAACCGGAGCGTCGACGACTCATAGAATGAGATAGAACAGTCAGATCACTCTCTTTGTCCCTGCGTTCTTCTGTTTGCCAGCTCGTGTGTACATCTGCCTGGGTCGCCATCTGTCTCTCTTCATTTGCTTCTCCGTTCTAATTTCTCTCTGTAGTCCCATTCCAAGAAGATGAACTCTATTTCCCATGGAAACGATATTCTGTTCCGAGAGAATTGAGTCTATATTGACATGTGAATAGTCCTTGGAAAGCACGCCAACAGGACCTGGTTGGATTTCCATTTTGCGGAGAGTAGGGGTGGGAAAATATCCATTTGAATCACTCTCTGTGGCAACTGTTTGTCTGTCTGTCTCTCTCTCTCTCTCTGTCTCTGTTTCTGTTCCTCCACCCCTCTCTTTGTCACTCTCTGTGTCCGTCTGTCTGTCTTTCTGTCTTTCTGTTTGTCTGTCTGTCTGTCTGTCTGTCTGTCTCTGTCTCTGTATCTGTTTCTCTACCTCTCTCTTTGTCACAATCTGTATCCGTCTGTCTGTCTGTCTGTCTCTGTCTCTGTCTCTGTATCCGTTTCTCTGCCTCTCTCTTTGTCACCATCTGTATCCGTCTGTCTGTCTGTCTGTCTCTGTCTCTGTTTCTCTGCCTCTCTCTTTGTGACTATCTGTATCCGTCTGTCTCTGTCTCTGTATCTGTTTCTCTACCTCTCTCTTTGTCATAATCTGTATCCGTCTGTCTGTCTGTTTGTCTGTCTGTCTCTGTCTCTGTATCTGTTTCTCTGCCTCTCTCTTTGTCACTATCTGTATCTGTCTGTCTGTCTGTCTGTCTCTGTCTCTGTATGTGTTTCTCTGCCTCTCTCTTTGTCACTATCTGTATCCGTCTGTCTGTCTGTCTGTCTGTCTGTCTCTGTCTCTGTATCTGTTTCTCTGCCTCTCTCTTTGTCACTATATGTATCCGTCTGTCTGTCTGTTTGTCTGTCTGTCTCTGTCTCTGTATCTGTTTCTCTGCCTCTCTCTTTGTCACTATCTGTATCCGTCTGTCTGTCTGTCTGTCTCTGTATGTGTTTCTCTGCCTCTCTCTTTGTCACTATCTGTATCCGTCTGTCTGTCTGTCTCTGTATGTGTTTCTCTGCCTCTCTCTTTGTCACTATCTGTATCCGTCTGTCTGTCTGTCTGTCTCTTTGTTTGTGTGTCCCTCTCTGTTGTTCTCTCCCTCTCATATTGTTTGTCTGTCTGTCTGTCTGTCTGTCTGCCTGTCTCTGTCTCTCCCCCCCCCTCTCTCTCTCTCTTTTACTTTATCCCCATTTCTTTCATTTCATTTTGTTCATCCTTGTTTTGTTTTGTTTTTTTCTCTCTCTAAATTTTGGCAGGTCTGCACAAAGATTTTCTGTGTGCTTATAGATTCCGGTTCTGTGATCCGGACCGTCATTATTTTGCTTTATTTTGGTTCACTGCCTTGCTGTGAGATCCAACGACATTTGCAACGATTTTTTTTTTGGGGTCGAGGTCGATAAATCCATCTCTACTTCCATGTGTTTGATGTTCATGCTGATGTGAAGGTTGAAGTGCGTGTGCCTGTGTGTTAATGTGTGCATGCTTGCGAGTATGCGTATGTGTTTGTGTGTGAGTGTAAGTGTAAGTGTGTGTGTGTGTGTGTGTGTGTGTGTGTATGTATGTGCATTTGTATTCGTGTCTGTATGCGCGCATGGGTGTGTGTGTGTGTGTGTGTGTGTGTGTGTGTGTGTGTGTGTGTGTGTGTGTGTGTGTGTGTGTGTGTGTGTGTGTGTTGTGTGTGTGTTGTGTTGTGTGTGTGTGTCTGTCAATTTGTCTGTATGTCTGTCAGCCTCTGTCTCTGTCTTGTTTACCTGTCTGTTCTCTCTCTATATACCTCATACAGAAAATTGAAGACGGAATGGGAAGCCCAGAGTGGCATAAGGCAATGCGCAACTTTCAGATCAAAAACCTCACATGGTCATACTGCCCGGGACATGCAGGAGTTAAGGGAAATGAGCGAGCTGACAGACTTGCTGGTAACGCAACACCAACGAGCGGCCTACATCTAGGAAAATCCTCAGAAAAGTCAAAGAATATCAAAAAGAACAGGTACAAGGCCATCACACCATCGATCGCCTCAAAGAAATAAAAGCAGAGAGAGGGAGCGGGCGTAAGTCTGACATGAAAGGTAGAGCACGATGCTTTGCAAATCAAACAAATATCGGCATCATTTCCAAACCAACATTGCGCAAATTTCTCCAGAACGGAACAGAGTCTCTGTGGGCTTTTCCAAATACAATAGACTGAGCAACACACTAGACGCCACGTTCTTGGCATCAGAGATCTTTTCCCATCCCTCTTGCGGCCAGTCAGTGGCAGCCTCTGTGCGTGTGTGTATGTGTGTGTTTGTGTGTATGTGTGGTTCTGTGTTTTTGAGTGCGTTTGTGCATGCGTGAGAGCGTAAGTGTACACAAGTGTCAGGAGAGTTCTGTGCATGTGTGTGTGTGTGTGTGTTGTGTGTGTGTGTGAGGGAGAGGTGGGGGTGCAGGGAGGTGAGGTAGAGGATGAGGTATGTGAGTGTATGCATGCCTACGCTGTGGGAGCAACAGGATATTGGAACGTATATATTATATATAATCTTTGTATATATGTGTGGGGGGTTGGGGGTGGGAGATATGGGCGTGTGTGTGTGCTTGTACAAGTAAGCGTTCATCTGTGTGTGTGTGTGTGTGTGTGTGTATGTGTGTGCGTGTGCGTGTTTGTGTGTGTGTGTGTGTGTGCGCGTGTGCGTGTTTGTGTGTGTGTGTGTGTGTGTGTGTGTGTGTGTGTGTGTGTGTGTGTGTGCCGTGGAAGCTGCGATACATAGACTAGAAATGAGTGTGTGGAGGAGGGGGTAGAGGAGGTGCAGGGTAATTTGTGGTGTATGTGTGTGCGTGTGTGTGTGTGTGTGTGTGTGTGTGTGTGTGTGTGTGTGTGGGTGTGTTGGAGCTCATGTACGTTTATACGTATCTGACTGTGCTTTCATATCTGTGAAACTGCGTTTTTTGGGACATATCTGTTATGCCTGTGTGGGTGTATGTGTGAATGTGTGTCTTCATGTTTTATATTTGTTTGCTTATTTATCATCATTGTTGTCTTATTTATTTAATTATTTATTTATTATTATTATTATTATATTATTATTTTATCATTATTTTCATTACTACTACCTTTTTTATCATAATTATTATTTATTTATTTATTTATTTATGTAAGCTATATTTTTTTTTTCTCAAAGCCTGACTAAGCGCGTTGGGTTACGCTGCTGGTCAGGCATCTGCTTGGCAGATGTGGTGTAGCGTATATGGATTTGTCCGAACGCAGTGACGCCTCCTTGAGCTACTGAAACTGAAACTGAAATCTCTCTCTATATATATCTATCTCTCTCTCTCTTCTTTCTCTTTCACTCTCCCTCTCTCTTTCTCTATCTCTCTCTCTTCTTTCTTTTTTTTTTCTCTCTCTCTTCTTTCTCTTTCCCTCTCCCTCTCTCCCTCTGTCTCTCGTTCTCTCTCTCTCTCTCTTGCTCCTTCTCTCTCTCTCTCTCTCTCTCTCTCTCTCTCTCTCTCCTCTCTCCTAACCTCCCCCCCACCCCCACCACTAATTTCTATCATAAGATATTTCTGTGAGTGTGAAGTGTTTTAATTAGCTATGCCCGAGGGGAACTGGAAGACAAAATAACAAAGACAAGAACGGAATGGAAGCGAACAAAATGTGAAAATAACCAAATAAAACACAGCAGCTTCATTCACCCCAAAAAATTCTCAATGTCCCAGATTGGAGTTTATGCCTGGGTCTTCATATTTCTAATTCCTTTCTCAAACTGGTCTTGATTATTAGTTTAATTGTGTTTTTGTTTCTTTGCGTTTAAACAGTAGATGATAGTGCAAATAAAATCATAATACTCATGGAGATTTGTTGTTGTTGTTGTTGTTGTTGTTGCACGAAAATTGATTGCAAGACGGTATTTCAGGAGGAGCTTTCGAAAAGATGCCTCACACCATCCCTTTTTGTTTGAGGGAGAAGGGATGAAGATGTCAAATGCTATCATTCCATCCTTTTGAGTGTCTGTGATTGTGGGTCAAAAAAGCGTCAGAGAGGTTGTTGGTTGATTTTTAGTTTTTAGCAAGGATGTTTGCTTTTCATCTGTCGTTTGCCTTCAGTTTGATTTCAGTGGTTCATTGACTTCGGTGAATCTGGGAATCTGGGAGTGTTCGGATCAACTTCTTCTCCGGCCCTCCTGTTCTGCCTGTCTATCTCTCTGTCTCTCTTTGTCTCTCTCTGTCTCTATCTGCCTCTCTCTCTTTGTCCCTCTCTGTCTCTCTCTGTGTTTATATATCTGTATATCTATGTATCTATCTTTCTCTCAGGGCTGGATGTAGAATAGCATGTATACTTATTCCGTTTCCTTCACTAACGAAATTTGCACTCCTCCGCCACCCACCTCTCACCTCCTCTCTCTGTCTCTCTCACTCCTCTCTCTGTCTCTCGCTTTCTTTCTCTGTATCTCTCTCCTTCTCTCTTTCTCCCCCCCCCTACTCTCTCTCTCATTTATGTTTTCCCCTTTTCTCTCTTTCCCTATTTCTCTCGGTCTGTTCTTAAATCACACACTCACAAACACACACACACACACACACACACACACACACACACACACACACACACACACACACACACACACACACACACACACACACACACACACACACACACACACACTGGGAAGGAACGGAGGTGGAGATACTAAACAAGTGTACATATCTTTCACAGGAGTCTCCCCATATTCTAAAGTGAAAAACCAGATTCCGATCATGCATGGCTCTGAAATATAGCGTGTCTCACGCCACGAAATATCACATTCATATGCCCCTTCCCCCCCCCCCCCCCCCCCCCCCCACACACACACACACACCACACCCCTACTTCCGCCAACCCCCCACCCCCGCCACCATGCACACCCTAGGAACTGCTAACAGTGTCTCATGTTAGACCAAGTAGGCTAGCAATAGAAAACAACAACAACAACAAGAAGAGATTCACTGTATATATTTCAACTAATATGTCAAAAGAGTTCTTGAAACAAAACAGAAGAAAGAAGAAGAAGAAGAATGATGATGATGATGATGATGATGATGATGATCATAATAACAACAGCAACAACAACAACAACAACAACAACAGCAATAATAATAATAATAATAATAATAATAATAATGATAATGATAATGATCATAATAACAATAATAATAATAATAATAATAATAATAATAATAATAATGATAATGATTACAACAACAACAACAACAATAATAATAATAATAATGATAATAATAATAACAAACGAACAGCGATATAAAACGGTATGTGACGTAAAGCTGCATTAACCTGCTCATTGCTTTTTGAGCTCAGTGAACATAACTAAATACAGAACAAAGCAAACGAAATCAAAGGACACACACACACACACAAACACACACACACACACACACACACACACACACACACACTGTTGCAGTCTCAGAAACGTTTCTTTCTTCTTCTTTTTTTTTCTTTCTTTTTTTTTTTTCGTACTAAAATATTTTTGGGGGAAGTCTTTCATGTTTGATTTTATACCAGGCAAAAAAACATGATCCTGCAAAGGGCCTCCCCCTCAGTGAAAAACATGCAAAGCGCGATAACTGCTTAGGGACCAGTGAGAAGGGAAATGACCTCCTGAGACAATAAAAAAAAAAAAAGACTCACTTGTGATACACTTTTATGTATTGAGTATAATTTCAAAATGTAATGTTTAAGATGAGAAAGATCAGTTTAAAGCAAATTAAGTCCCCTAGCATTACAGAGTAATTTCCCTTTTCTACCCTCTGCACCAAAACGTTTGCAAAATAAATAAAATTTCCATGCTTAGCAAAAGAAGTTCCTGTTTGAACAAAAAATGATAATAATGACTGCTCTAGCTGTTGGGTCAGAATATCAGATCAAAGTGCCAAGTTTAGAGAATACAAAAAATATAAATATAACAGTAAATGCAGTTTGCATATAATTAGGCTTCATTCTTTTTTTTTTTGTGTGCCCATCCCAGAGGCGCAATATTGTTTTAAACAAGATGGCTGGAAAGAACTGAATTTTTCCTATTTTTATGCCAAATTTGGTGTCAACTGACAAAGTAGTTGCAGAGAAAATGTCAATGTTAAAGTTTACCACGGACACACAGACACACACACACACACGCACACACAGACAACCGAACACCGGGTTAAAACACGGATGAGCTGACTGGGAGATTTTGTCTGTCTGTTTGGGGCGTTGTCTGTGTTATGTTTTTGCACTGCAGTGTGTGTGTGTGTGTGTGTGTGTGTGTGTGTTCGTGTGTGTGTGTGTGTGTGTGTGTGTGTGTGTTTGGTTTTTGTCGTAAAGGGTGTGTGTTTGAATGTTTTGGCACTTTGTTTGCTATCGATCCCTTTTGTTCTATAATGATGACGACCATGCCACGTTGTTAATTTTGTTCATCGAAATAGTCATGCTCTACTCCTTTGCTCGTCGCTTTCGTTTCTGCATTTGATGCACTGCAATGTGTGTATGTGTGTGTGTGTGTTTGGTTTTTGTCATGTTTAATTACACGAGAAGTATTTGTGTTTTGAGACAAGGAAGTAGAGAGAAAAATGTGAAAGAAAAAAGGGGGAAGCTATCATCATTTATATAAAGACAAGAAAATGCAATGCCTTGCAACCCCTACCCCCACCCCACCATACCCCCCTCACACACAAATGCACAGGAAGAAGTGAGATGTGTGGGGGGCGGAGGGGATGGGGGGGGGGGGAGAAAGAGGGAAAGAGACAGACAGACAGACAGACAGAGAATTATATAGAGGCTGAAAATGACTGAAAGAAAAAGCGAAAGAAGAAATGACGTGCAAAGAGATCTCCGGAGGCCGTATTCAAGAGGCCATCGTGCCTGACGATAAAGGTGTACCTTGCGGGTAAATCTACATGAGGCAAGGCAAACTGCCCAAGGGTAAGCACTATCCGGTATTCAGAAACACTCGTGTCAAACCCAAAGGCAACTTTGTTCATACCACCAGCCAAGGGTGACTGCCCACGAAGCAGAGGTAAATGCGTCGGATCCTTTTAAGAAGCGTCGGTTTTTTGGGTTTTGTTTTGGTTTTTTTGGTTTTTTTTGGGGGGGTTGTTGTTGTTTTTGTTGTTGTTGTTGTTGTTGTTGTTGTTTGCTGCCCCATCATCTGCACCATTTCAGTGGCATTACTCCCACGCCGCTCATTTAGATTCCCCCATACACGGCCACACCCGGTGTTCGTCCGTCACAGTTCCAGCGTCGGCAGTCCACAGGGAACCATCGATGTTAGGTCGCCAGGAGGAAAAACACCAGAGGAGACGCTGCACTGCTGCTGAGTCACTTCGGTGGTATTCAGTCGTGCCTGTTCTGGTTCAACGTACTTAAGACACTACCTACTAAGCCCCCTACTAACGACAATAATGGCTTAGTGCATCGTGTTTTTTTTGTTTGTTTTTTTGTGGTTTTTTTGTTGCTTTTTTTTGTTGAGGGAAAACAGATGCGCTTTGCGGATAGCATGTGTTTTACAAACTCTGTCAGCAATGCCCTGAACTGCAGTGCAGTGCTTGTTGTTGTTGTTTTTTGTTTTGTTTTGTTTTTTTCTCAAGGCCGGACTAAGCGCGTTGGGTTACGCTGCTGGTCAGGCATCTGTGCTTGGCAGATGTGGTGTGGCGTATATGGATTTGACCGAACGCAGTGACGCCTCCTTGAGCTACTGATACTGATACTGATAGTAAAAAGAAAAGTGTCCATCCTGACAGCTTCTTTGGAAACAAGAGCGTTAGTAGACGACCTTCTCGGGTAAATAAACGTGGGTTAGGTGGCTGGCAGCACATTGTCATGTCTGCTGCTTGTCGTTTTGTTTTTCGAGAGCTCAGCAGTTCTGGTTATTCTAGAATAGAATAGAATAGAATATGTCTTTATTACCAAGTGTACCGGGGTCACAAGGAATATTGGGGGTGGGGATAGTACATAACAAGGTACGATTATAAATCGAAAATCATACACAAACACAGACACAGTAGAAATTAGGATACATACAAGTGCGTATCAATATAAAAACTTGTGCATACTCACACATGCACGCACACACACACACACACACACGCACGCACGCACGCACGCACGCACACACACACACACACACGCACGCACGCACGCACGCACACACACACACACACACACACACACACACACACAATTTCTTACACTAATATTCACATGCATTCCCTTTCCTTTATCCACCACTTTTCTCCATTCCGTCTAATAAGACTTCTAGTGAACAGACGTTAAACTGAAGATAACACACACACACACGTTTGAACAGAAGCCGCATATTACATGTGGATGGGGCTGATGACTAGATCTTCTGGTAAATGGTTGTTGATTGCACAATTCTATTGATCATACTGGATTTGTTCTAATAAATGTTGTTGTTTTTTTGGTTTTATTCATTTTTTCTCCGTTTTTTGTATTGTTTCTTTTTTAATGTTTGTTTGTTTGTTTTTCGAGGATAGATGCCTGATCTTCCTTTAAAAAAAAAAAAATCAGCATTATTTTCTTTTATTGCGTTCACATAGTTACTTATATATTTGTATGGTCATGTGCGTTCTCATGTAACTTTCAGCTGCGTAAGTAGATGAACATGAATTATGTTAATTGTTTGTTTGACAAATGGAAATGAACAAGTAAGTAAAGCAACTAAATGAAAATTACACTGATATAAACTGTATTACTGATATAACTGCGTGTATAACGCAGCAGCTTCAGCAGCAAAAAATGATGCAGCTTGGATTTATATTTCCCCGAATCACACTGCGAATATTTGGCCGGACTTCCTGTTATTTTGTTTCACTTCTTTTTATGGGATTACTTTGTTTCTATCTTTACTGTTTAACTCTCTCCATACGAACGGCGAAAGAGACGACGTTAACAGCGTTTCACCCCAATTACCTCCATCAAAATATTGCAAGCGGAAGGCTCTTATACTGAAGAGGTGAATGTTGACAAAGAATACCACAATTCTGACGACGGAAGCTAAACGTTGGGTCATTCAGACACCCACTGAACATCCGAGGGGTCTGTGTAGAGGAGAACAGAGGACTGGCCGTACTGAGTGAGTTAAACGATCAAGATTAGTGATAAGATCTCGTGAAATCTTCCTCTCTCCATAAAACTTTCTTTTCCTGCAAGAGGATTGATTCCAGGCTGACATTTGAAGAGCACAGTTAAAGATGCCTCACCAATCGGTTTTGTGGTGTTTTTTGTTTTGTTTTTTTGTTTCAGGGAGAGGTCAATTGATATCGTCCCCTGGCTCCTTGCTGTCTCAGAGATTGCTGGGTCACAAAAAGAGTGCCAGAGTGATTTGTGGAATGTTTTGCAGTTTGAATTTTCGTTTCCTTTTTTTGGGGGGTGTGGGGGGGATCTGGCTTTGGGACGAAGTTTGATTTTATTGGTTCGTTGCCCTCGTGTAAGCTTCGGTGAGTCTGGGAAATGGATAGAGCCGTTAGTTGATTCTTTTTGTCCACTGACTGTGTGTTTGTTTCTGTGCCTGTTTGTCTATCTGTCTGTCTGTTTCTCTGGCCAGAGAGACAGAGAGAGATGCATCAACGAACAGCGACAGAGAGAGAGAAAGGAGAAAGAGAGAGAGGGAGACAGAGAGAGGGGGAGATAGAGAGAGGGAGAGATAGAAAGGAGGAGGAGAGAAAGAGAGAGAGGGAGGGGGAAAGAGAGAGATACAGGGGAGAGAGAGAAATAGAGTGAGAGAAAGAGGTAGAGAGAGAAAGGGAGATAGAGAGAGGGGAGATAGAAGGAGGAGGAGAGAAAGAGAGAGAGGGAGGGGGAAAGAGAGAGATACAGGGGAGAGAGAGAAATAGAGTGAGAGAGAGAGGGGGGTGGAGAGAGAGAGGGAAAGAAAGGGATAGACTCCTTTTTATTCTGAGGATGGAATTATTTGGTTGGATGTTAAATGACATCGTTATTCAAATGGAAAAACCGCCAGAAAAAAATGATAAGATAAACCACAATTACAATACATGAAGATCAATTTTGGGAGGATTTTTATTTTTTAATGTCAATGCCGCAATTTGCTCTTCACCATCTAAATTCCAATGTGAATTTTTTTTTTTTTTTTTTTTTTCATGTCCGCTGTGGAAATGATACATTGCTCCAGGACGAATTATTCTGGGTTGATATAACGCGAAGAGTCCGCAAAACATAGCACAGGATTGTGTTGGGTTTCCATGTCTGGACATAGGGATTGGGAGGCGATCCGAATTTGAATAATCCTTACACTTGTTTGCCTTTCTCATTTCTCTATTTTTTTTTTCCTCTTTCTTCGCTGTTTGCCTGTTCAGAGATGATAATTATTTTATTTTTAGTTTGATATGATCACACACACACACACACACACACACACACACACACACACACACACACACACACACACACACACACACACAAGGAGAGAGAGTGTGTGTGTTTTAACACGTGATTCTCTTTTATATGGGTATGATCAGGAGCCATTGCACGCGCACTGAGAGAACAATGGACAACTGACAGAGAGAATGAACCATTTGACCAAAAAATATGTTGTGTTGTTTTTTATCCAGTTTAGTCGGAGCTCAGTGAAACTAAAAGGCGACATTAGGCTCCCACTAAATGGGATAATTGTGTGTGTTTGTGTGTTTGTGTGTGTGTGTGTGTGTGTGTGTGTGTGTGTGTGTGTGTGTGTGTGTGTGTGTGTGTGTTAGCTCAGTGAAACTAAAAGGCGACATTAGGCTCCCACTAAATGGGATAATAGTGTGTGTGTGTGTGTGTGTGTGTGTGTGTGTGTGTGTGTGTGTGTGTGTGTGTCTGTGTCTGTGTCTGTCTGTGTCTGTGTGTGTTTCTGTATGTGTATGTCTGTGTGTTTTTGCATCTGTGCGTCTGTGTGTGTCTGTGTTTCCATGATGGTGGAAATGAACTGGGTTTTTTCATAAAAAACTAACACACAAACAGACTGGTACAAACTGCAATTACAATAATAAAGTCGCAGCTTCCGTAAACAGCATTTGCAATACACAGGTTTCTTGATGATCATGGTCCTCTGTAATAACACGGGAGAATAAGAAAAAGATGAAATCTAAAACTGTCATTCAAAACTTTTTTTGGGGGGAAAACTCAGTTACGAAAAAAAAAAAAAAAAAAAAAAAAAAATTCTCGCATCAAAGCGAAACAAACACAAACCACAATCAGAACACAGTCTCAAACATCAACAGCAGTCATAAACCCACACAACCACAAGACACATTTCACATGTTTCGCCAAATGGCACCACATCACGCTACACAACGTACCCAAAGGCTCAACAACAGTATCCTCTAAAGCTGTCGATCCATCAAGCACTGAGTGTCGAACGACCGATAACCCGCAATCACGGCACGACGCTAAATCAGCAAGGGTCGTCAGAGGACATTAGTTAAGGGGGAATTCAGATTGACTGGGGTCAGTACGACGAGACAGACTGAGAGATAAAGAGAGAGGAGAGAGAGAGAGGGGGGGGGGTAGGGAGAGACACAGAGAGAGAGAGAGAGAGAGAGAGAGAGAGAGGAACAAGAACAAGAACAAAAACTTGATTCTCCAGGCCTCCGGCCCCTAAAAAGAGGTCAAAAGTACTCACTATGGTTATCACGCAGCGACAACAAAATGTAAAATACATACTAACTTAAACCTGTAGAACAAAAGTCCTTCTTGTGCATATTAGAGAGAGAGAGAGAGAGAGAGAGAGAGAGAGAGAGAGAGAGAGAGAGAATGAGTCGCTGAATGAACATATTTATATGTGGGGTATTAGAAACAATACAACAACATTTCTCTTTTCCACATAAACAATGAAAATAAGACTATGAAACGGCTGTATATTTGTATCCATAAGCCGGATACAGTACGAGAGAGAGGAGGGGAAGAGAGAGAGAGAGAGAGAGAGAGAGAGAGAGAATGAGTCGCTGAATGAACATATTTATATGTGGGGTATTAGAAACAATACAACAACATTTCTCTTTTCCACATAAACAATGAAAATAAGACTATGAAACGGCTGTATATTTGTATCCATAAGCCGGATACAGTACGAGAGAGAGGAGGGGAAGAGAGAGAGAGAGAGACAGAATGAGAATGAGGGTTGTCTTGGGACAACATGGGAGATTCAGAAGCATTAGGCTCAGTACGGAGAGATGGAGAGAAGGGAGAGAAAGGAGAGCGAGAGAGAACGAACGAACGAACGAACGAAAATGCTTTAATAAACTTTGGCCATGGACCACAATTCAAAACAAGGGGACTGGGGTAGAGTGATACACAGAGAGAGAGAGAGACAGAGACAGACAGACAGACAGGCGGGCAGACAGACAGACAAACAGAGACAGAGAGAGAAAATGAGGGTCATCAGAGGCCATTAAAGGGGAGGGATTCAGACTGACTTGGGTGAACATAGAGAGACAGAGAGGGAGGAGGGGAGGGAGAGAGAGAAATAAGGGAGGAAAGGATGTAAGAGAAAAGAGAGATGGGGCAAAAGAGTGAGAATGAATGGCTGAAGGAACGAATGAATCTGATTAATTAATTAATCATTTGATGTGGGCCATAGACCCTCCTGAAGGTCATCAGAGCATTAAACGAAACTTGCCGGTCCAAACAATGAAAACAGGACCACGTTGAAACGGATGTATCTCTCCACCACCAAGCCGTATACACACAGAGAAAGACTTAGCGTTACTTTTTTTAAATTATATTATTATTATGTAGTTAGTTAGCTAATTAGTAAGTTATATATATATATATATGTATATATATATATATATATATACATATATATTGTACGCTTATAGTTGACTTCATCCAGTGTTTGCGCCTTATACATATTATTATTAGTAGTAGTAGTTCTTTTTTATTTTATTTTTAATTAATTAATTTATTTTATTTTATTTATTTATTATTTTTATTTTATTTTATTTTATTTTATTATTTTATCTTTTTCTCAAGGCCTAAGCGCGTTGGGTTACGCTGCTGGTCAGGCATCTGCTTGGCAGATGTGGTGTAGCGTATATGGATTTGTCCGAACGCAGTGACGCCTCCTTGAGCTACTGAAACTGAAACTGAAACTTTACAAAAAGAAAACAGGCTTATGACCCGGTCTGTGGCAATGATTTATTTATTACGCGATAAAAAGAAAAAGATAGAAAAAAAAAGAAGTGACCTGAGTATAATTATATAACTTTTCAAAAGCCTAAACGTTATTCCAGGAAATGTCACGAACTAAAACTCTTTGTCTAATTTGTTCAGTTAATGAAATGTTTTGTCCATGACATGGCATTGGTCCCTTCTGAGAGAGAGATACGGATACGGATACGGATGTTTTATTCAATATAGGCCATGGCCCCTCATGAAGGGGTGGTGTAAACAAACATTACAGAGGTAATATATTCCGATATATACCTGAAAATGAGAAAAACAGTCATTATCTGCATTTAGTCTTATTCACACAGGATAACAAAAAAGCGGAACACTAGCACACACTCAACTGCATATTGTATTTCTACTCTTTAAGGCTTTATACAAGTAAATTGCTAGCTGTTTATTAACGTGTTCCTTAGTGGATGACATAAGCAAATACAGTCTGAACAAGGAGGGTTGCCTATGAAATTTTGAAGGTATCAGCTGATTTCTGAGATCACTTAACACAGGACAACAAAGTACAAAGTGAGAGAGAGAGAGAGAGAGAGAGAGAGAGAGAAACGATGGTTGCCAAAGGACATTAATGCGGATGCAGCATGACAAGGGTCTCAATACGGAGAGACAGAAGAGAGTGAATCCATAAATCACATACGAAAACACACGGACAGAGAGAGGGAGAGAGAGTTAGAGAAAGAGATGCAGAGAGGGTAGAGAGAGAAAGATAGAGAGGGGGAGAGAGAGGAGAGAGAGATCGATAGATATATATATATAGAGAGAGAGAGGGGAGAGAGAGAGAGGAGAGATAGATAGATAGATAGATAGATAGATAGATAGATAGAGTAAATAGCAAAAGGAAAGATACAAAGTGACGGAGACAGACAGATAGAGAGAGAGAGGGGGGGGCAGGGAGACGGAAAGAGAGACGGACGGAGAGAGAGGGGGGATAAAGAGAGAGAGAGGTAGACATAGAGGGAGATGGAGAGAGAGGGACGGAAAAAGAGAGAGAGAGAGAGAGAGAAAGTAAGTAAAAGAGAGAGAGAGTACGGTAGGGAGAAAGTAAAAAAAAAAAAGAAGAGAGACTGATAGGGAGAGACAGACAGACAAAGAGAGACAGGGAGACAGACAGAGAAAGAGGTGGTCAGTGGGGAAGTTATTGTAAATGTCTGGGCAGCCAACACTCAGCGTAAAGTCCACACAGGAAGACATAAAGACAAGCCGTGTCCGTCCGTCCGTCCGTCCGTCCGTCTGTCTGTCAGTTCCTTCAGTACAGTGCTGCAGAGAGAGGTAGAACTCAGAACTCAGAACTCATTTAATTGTCGTAAAACCCATCATAGGAATTATGGACACTATAAACTAAACACAACAAGCAAACAAAAAGTAAAAGCAATAAGTTGCGAGCACATGCAGGATATTCCATTAGACAAAGTTATGGACTGCGAACTTTTAAAGTATTCATATTTACATTTTGCCTGTTCTGGTTGGAAATAATTTTGTGGCAACAGAGAACTCGGCCTAGGTGGTCAAGAACCCGCGTTGGTTCCTGACGCGACGGCTGTTCCGGTGTGAGTGTGGAGAAGGATTAGGGTTTATGTGTCCCCCCCTCTTTGACTTCCGGTTCTCCCTCACTCTTTCATTCTCTGTCGTCCTTCCTGTCTCTGTGTGTGGCTGTCTGTCTTTCATTCTCCGTCTCTGTCCAAGTGTGTGTGTGTGTGTGTGTGTGTGTGTGTGTGTGTGTGTGTGTGTGTGTGTGTGTGTGCATGTGTGTGTGTGTGTGTTTCTCTGTGCGTTTCTCCGTTTCTCTGTCTTTCAGTACCCCACTCTCTCTCTCACTCTCTCTCTCTCTCTCTCTCTCTCTCTCTCTCTCTCTCTCTCTCTCTCTCTCTCTCTGTGTCTCTCGCTCTTTCGTTTTTCTTTCTCTTTCTCTCTTCCTATCCTCTCTTTTTCCCCCCTCTCCTCTGTCTTTTTCTCTCCCCTCCTCTCCCTTTCTCTTCTCTCTCTCTTCCTCCCTCTCTCTCTCTCTGTATGTCTTTCTCTCTGTCTCTCTGTCTCTCTCTCCCTCCCACCCCCTCTCTCTCTCTTCCAGTGCTTGAAAAGAAGGAAGGAAGGAAGGAAGGAAGGAGGGAGTATCGTTTAACACAGCAGAACAACAACAAGAACAATGACAACAACAACAACAAATAATAACAACAAGAATAATAATAATAATCGTTTAACACAGAACAACAAAAAGAACAACAACAAATAATAATAATAATGATGATAATAATGATAAAATGATGATGATGATGATGATGATGATAATGACGATAATAATAATAATAATCTCTGTTTCCATGGGTGTTTCAGGGCAATACCTGAACTTCTTCTACCCGACCCCCTACACCATCATTCTGGGCCGGAACGACAAGACGGTGCAGAGAGTGAGCCCCGACAGCTGTGCTAAGTACTGCCTGCAGGAGAAAGACTTTGTCTGCCGCTCCTTCGACTATCAGGTGAGTGCATTTGTTGTTGTTGTTGTCGTTGTTTTTTCTTAACTCTCTCCATACGAACGGCGAAAGAGACGACGTTAACAGCGTTTCACCCCAATCACCATCATCAAAATCTTGCAAGCGGAAGGCTCTTATACTGAAGAGGTGAATGTTGACAAAGATACCACAATTCTGACGACGGAAGCTAAAGGTTGGGTCATTCAGACACCCACTGGACATCCGAGGGGTCTGTGTAGAGGAGAAGAGAGGACTGGCCGTATTGAGTGAGTTAAGGTGAATGATCCTTTGACTATCAGGTGTGTATTCTTTTGAGGTGAGTGTTCCTTTGACTATCAGGGGCCGTAGTCAAGAGAACATTGTGCCTAAGGGTAAATGTGTACCTGCTGGTAATCTGCCTGAGGCAAGGCAAACTGCCCGAGGGTAAGCAATATCCAGTGTTCATGAACACAAGAGTCTACCTGCATGTTTACAAACCCGAAGGCAATTTACCCATACTACCTGCCAAGGGTGACTGCCCACGAAGCAGAGGTAAAATATGGCGGATCCTTTTGCAGCATTTTTTTTCTTCTTTTTTTACAGGGAAAACAGGCGAGCTTTACGGATAGCACGTGTTTTGCGAATTCTCTCGACAATGTTCCGAGCTGTGGTGGATGAGAAGTGCTGGAAACTGGGAGCATGCACAGACTGAATCATGGGGATTTAAACAAAAGACGATGGGTTAGCTGTCTGAGCGAACTGTGTGTGTTTTGAATACGAAGATAATTTATCCTTCAAGGTAAACTGTACCTGCGGGTCCCAACCATGTCAAAGATAACTTGCCTGAAGGCAGTTATGAATTTTGTCTTGAATATGGCCCCAGGTGAGTGTTCATTTGACTGTCAGGTGAATGTACTTTTTGACACTTTGGACTGTTGAACAAGTGTTCGATAAACCATCAGGTGGGTGTTCCATTGACTATCAGGTGTGTTCCTTTGAGGTAAGTGTTCCTTTGATTGTCAGGCGAGAGTTCCTTTGATTGTCAGGTGAGAGTTCCTTTGACTATCAGGTGAGTGAAACTTCAAGGTGAGGTGAGTGATCCTTTGATTGTTAGGTGAGAGTTCCTTTGATTGCCAGGTGAGTGTTCCTTTGACTGTCAGGTGAGTGTTTGACTATCAGATGAGAGTTCCTTTGATTGTCAGGTGAGAGTTCCTTTGATTGTCAGGTGAGTGTTCCTTTGACTTTGACTATCAGGTGAGTGTTCCTTCGAGGTAAGGTGAGTGTTCTTTGACTATCAAAGGAGTGTTTTGTCTTGTTTTTTTGATGAACGGTCCTTTATCACCTGACAGTCCTTTTGACTGTCAGGTGAGTGTGCCTTTGATTATCAGGTGTGTTCATTTGACCATCAGGTGAGTGTTCTTTTGACCATCAGGTAAGTGTTCAATAGACTGTCAGGTAAGTGTTTCTTTTACCACCAGGTGAGTATTTCTTTGACCATCAGGTGAGTGTTCCTTTGACGTGAGTGATCCCTTGACTATCAGGTGAGTGTTTCTTTGATTGTCAGGTGAGAGTTCCTTGAGGTGAGTGTTCCTTTGGGGTGAATGTTCCTTTGAAGTGAGTGTTCCTTTGAGGTGAGAATTCCTTTGACTATCAGGTGAGTGTACCTTCGAGGTGCCGGTGAGGTGAGTGTTCCTTTGATTGTCAGGTGAGTTCCTTTCACTATCAGGTGAGTGTTCCTTTGAGGTGAGTGTTCCTTTGATTGTCAGGTGAGAGTTCTTTTGACTATCAGGTGAGTGTTCCTTTGAGTTGAGAGTTCCTTTGATTGTCAGGTGAGAGTTCCTTTGATTGTCAGGTGAGAGTTCCTTTGATTGTCAGGTGAGTGTTCCTTCGAGGTGAGGTGATTGTTCTTAGACTATCAGGGGAGTGAATCAGGTGAATGTTCCTTTGAGGTGAGTGTTCCTTTGACTAGCAGGTGAGTGTTCTTTCCACTATCAGGTGAGTTTTCCTTTGACTATCAAGCGAGTGTTCCTTTGTCTATCAGGTGAGTGTTTCTTGGACTACGAGCTGAGTGAGTTTGGGGTCCACTTGGTCTGCCGGTGTGTTGAGTGCATGAGTCAGATAATATTAATAATAATGGATACTTATATAGCACACTATCCAGAAATCTGCTCTAGGTGCTTTACAAAAACGCTTTTGTTAACATAAAACATTATATCTATGTTACATACACACACCAAAATGTGACCAACCACACACACACACACACACACACACACACACACACACACACACACACACGCACGCACACACACACACTGCATACATAAATTTTAACATACATGTGTATCTAACAGCTACCCTAACACATACGCACACATAGGCAGGCACAAACTTACATAAACACACGCACACACAATACACATTAATATACATGCATGTAGTTATGTACACATACATATGTATACACACATAGTCAAGCACACCTGACGAAAAGGAAGTGGACCTGCCACAATTGAACTTATTGCTGAGGGAAAAGGTGAGTTTTGAGACGAGATTTAAAATATGCGAGGGAATCAGAATGATGAAGTATGAAGTTTCAGTTTCAGTAGGCGTCACTGTGTTCGGACAAATACATGCACGCTACATCAGAAGTGCCAGACAGATGCCTGACAGCAGCGTGGCCCGACACGCTTAGTCAGGTCATGACGCATGCATGTATATTTATGTACCTTCTATAGAATTTTGCCGAAGGACAACGCTGTTTTCGTTGCCATGGGTTCTTTTTTCAGTGCGCCAAGTGCGTGCTGCACACCAGACTTCGGTTTTGTTGTCTCATCCGAGCGACTAAACTAGAAATGAGTGTGTGGAGGAGGGGGGTAGAGGAGGTGCAGGGTAATGTGTGTGTGTTGGGGGGGGGTGGTCGGGGGGGGCGGGGGATGTGTGTGTGTGTGTGTTGGGGCTCATGTACGTTTATGTGTATTTGACTGTGCTTTCATATCTGTGAAACTGCATGTTTGGTGCATGTCTGTTATGTATATGTGGGTGTATGTGTGAATGTGTGTCTCCATGTTTTACATTTATTCGCTTATTTGTCATCATTGTCTTTTTTTATTATTATTATTATTACTATTACTATTATTACTACTACTACTTTTTTATAATTATTATTTATTTATTTATTTATTTATTTATTTATTTATTTATTAATGTACGCTTATAGATGACTTCGTCAAGTTTTTGCGCCTTCTACCTATTATTAGTAGTGGTAGTATTTATTTTTTTATGTATTTATTTATTATTCATTCACCCTTTTTTTCTCAAGGCCTGACTAAGCGCGTTGGGTTACGCTGCTAGTCAGGCATCTGCTTGGCAGATGTGGTGTAGCGTATATGGATTTGTCCGAACGCAGTGACGCCTCCTTGAGCTACTGAAACTGAAACTGAACGCCAAGTTTGAGTTTCCGGGTCAAACTTGGGAGAAAGGGCCCAGATGGAAAATGGAACCCAGACACACACGGATACTGTTACTGGCAGATGAGGCGGTCAGCTGAAGCTGATCATTAATCTTTTTGGGTGGAGTGATGGACAAGGTGAAGGTCATGACAGAGGGAGGGGCAGAAGGACAGAGAGACAGACAGGCAAGCGGGCATGCAAGCAGACACACCGACAGACAGACTGGAAGACTGTGAGAAAAGACAGAAGAAGAAAAGAAGAGTCTGTGTTTGGAGAAACCCGTAAAGGAGACATGAAAAATGAGACGCGCGCGCGCGCGTGTGTGTGTGTGTGTCTGTCTGTCTGTGTAAGTGAATGTGTATGTGTGTCTGTCTATCTGTGTCTGTCCGTCTGTGTCTTTATGTGTGTGTCCGTGTCTGTGTGTGTGTCTCTGTTTTTTGCGGGTTTTCTGTCATTATGGGTGTTTTTTTAATCAATTTATCAGAAGCACACAAGAGTATAACCCTCTTTGGACTTTTGTCTTCAAGTTCTTGTCGATGATGAGTGAAGGCTTTGCTGGTGTTGTTGTTGTAGTTGTTGTTGTTTCATTGTATTGAATTAATTGTGTTATTTCGTCTACATAATTCATTGTTTGGCTTGATTGGTTGTTTGCTTTTGGTAATTTGTGTAGCTTGTTTGTTCTGGCATGTCTCCGTGTTTCATAGCTAATTTCAAACAAAACATGCATTGCTATTCTTGGTTTAAAACACACACACACACACACACACACACACACACACACACACACACACACACACACACACACACACACACGACCGACTCTCCGCTTGTTTTCAGTTTCAACAAGCCCCACCGCCAAACAACATTCATCCAGTAGCAGCCCCACCCCCCAATTAAGATTTCTCCCCTGGCGTATTTCGGTTGTTTCTTTGCTCAGGGTTTGTTCACATAACAAATTAACGATGTTTTGTTTTGCGGAAGGAAAGATAACTATTCTGCAGCGCTCTTATTCCAACAATTCCCTGCTCTTTCCGTTACTTGCGCTTCAGTGAGTTTCGTTCAAACACAACAGTCGTTAATTCTTTTCAAAAATTACTTTTACACAAAACTTCGAATATAGCCATATCATCAGACAGGCGCCAATGAAAAATAGCTATTGTTTCTTTTTGTTTCAACAGCTGGTCTCAGAGTTAATGCTATAACATGCTAGACACCAGGTGTTGAGAAATATTGCCTTCGTTCATATGTGACCTATATAGATAGAGTTATCAAAAACTATAACACACGCACACAAACGAACAAAAAAATGAATTTACATTCGACTCGCATGTGTTTCTTCGAAAGTGTAGAAGTGCGAAAAATTGTCAGTTTGTCCGTATGCTTGTCTGTCTGCCTGCCTGGTATGCTTGTCTGTCTGTCTGTCTGCCGGTTGGGATGGGGGCTGGTTTGGAAATATGGGTCCACCTGTCACTTACGGTTCGTTCGTTCATTCTTCCTCTTCGTTCGTGAGCTGCAACTCCCACGTTCACTTGTATATACACGAATGGACTTTTTTTTATGTGTATAACCGTTTTTACCCCGCCATGTAGGCAGCCATACTCCGTTTTCGGGGTTACGGTGCGTTCCATGACATGATGTGAACATCAGAATGGTGGGGATGGCTGGTGATGGCGGCAGTGATGGCGGTGATGGGTTCTCTTCTTTTTCTTCTTGTTCTTCTTGTTATTGTTTTTATTTTTGTGCTTGTTCTTCTTCCTTTACTGTTCCTCCTCCTCCTCCTTCTTCTTCTTCCTCCTCCTTCTTCTTCTTCTTTCCCTCCTTCTTCCTCTTCCCTCCCTCCCCCTCCCCCTCCTCCTCTTTCTCCTTCTTCTTCTTCTTTTCCTCCTCGTCCTCCCCCTCCTTCTTCTTCTTCTTCTTCTTTTCCTCCTCCTCCTCCTTCTTCTTCTTCTGTTCTTCCTCTTCTTCCCCCTTCTTCTTCTTCCTTCCTTCCCCCCCTCCTCGTCATCCTTCTTCTTCTTCTTCTTTTTCTTCTTCCTTTCCTCCTCACCCCCCATCACAACCCTCCTCCTGCTGCTTCTTCTTCTTTCTTCTTTCCTTCCTCCTCCTCCTTCTCCTCTTCCTTCCCTCCTCCTCCTTCTTCCTCTTGCTTCCCTCTCCTCCTCCTCCTCCTCCTCCTCCTTCTTCTTCTTCTTCTGTTCTTCTTCCCCCTTCTTTTTCTTCCTTCCTTCCTCCCCCTCCTCGTCATCCTTCTTCTTCTTCTTCTTCTTTTTCTTCTTCCTTTCCTCCTCACCCCCCATCACACCCCTCCTCCTCCTGCTTCTTCTTCTTTCCTTCCTCCTCTTCCTTCTCCTCCTACTCCTCCTCCTCCTCCTTCTTCTTCTTCTTCTTCTTCTTCTTCTTCTTCTTCTTCTTCTTCCCAAAATAAATCAACAGATTCGCTCCTTATAGCATTTTTGTACAGACATCCTAAGAGTTTTTCCAAGTGGTATGACGATTTTTGTGAAATGATGGACAGCGCCTGGCTTTCAAAAAAAGAAGTATTAATTTTGGGTGACTTTAATTTAGATCTTTTTCAGCGTCATAGCCGATGGAACAACATCTATACGTCTTACAATCTCCATCAGTGTATTGATTCCCCCACCAGAGTTACACAAAAAACTAGAACGCTCTTAGATCATATTTATACATCCAATCTAACATCAGTTCGAGAAATTTGTGTGCCGAATGTTGGCGTAAGTGACCACAATGCCGTCTGCATTACATGGGGAAAAAAGGGTTTCAAAATACCCAAAACAGGTCATACTGTTGTCACATTTCGGTCATTTAAACATTTTAATCTGGACGCCTTTCAATCAGACCTCATTTCTGCATCTTTCACTAACATTTATAGCTTTACTAATCCAGAAGAAGCCCTTTCCTTTTGGACTGCAACGTTACTGCATGTTGTTGATAAACATATCCCTTTAATTCAGAGACGAGTCAAGTCGGAAATTCTTCCGAGTTGGCTTACGCAAGATATCTTTCAAGCAATGGATGACAGAGACCATCAAAAGATAATCGGTCCATTCGAAGAATACCAGAAGAAACGTAATATTGTCAAATACATGATCAGAAAGTCTAAACGGTAAGCTAATCGAAGACAAAAGCAACACAGCCTCCATATGGAAGGCTATACACCAACTCACCAAACCAAACAATTCAAATGCGGAATGTCTCATTCCTGTTGATACACTGAACAATCACTTTGCTGACATTGGAAACAAATTAATCGCAAATGACAGTGCACACACTTATTTTGATTTCAGCATTTTAGAAAACTTCTGTCATAATAAAGATATAAAAACAAAGTTTTCTGTTCCATTAATGTCTATTCATGAAGTCTTATCTTATTTAGTATCGCTAAAAAATAAAAACTCGTGTGGCTTCGATGGCATTAGTCCAAAAATATTAAAACTATCTGCACCTTATATTGCCGATTCTCTTACTTATCTCTTCAATCTTTGTCTATCCAAAAATCATTTTCCAAAAGAGTTTAAATATGCAAAGGTTATTCCCCTGCATAAAAAAGGTGATGCTAATGATGTCAATAATTACAGACCAATCTCATTCTTGTCTTCTGTCTCAAAAGTTCTAGAACGTCATGTACACCTTTGTCTTACATTCTTTATTGAAAAATATCAGCTTCTCTATACCAATCAATCAGGATTTAGACAGCACCATTCTTGTGAAACCGCTTTATGTAGAATAACTGATGCATGGCTGCGTGATATTAATAAAAGCAAGGTGGTTGGAGTGATATTCCTTGATTTTACAAAAGCGTTTGACTTAATCAATCACGAAATATTGCTTCAAAAATTGAAATGTTATGGTATTGACGATAACTGCTTATTGTTTCTCAGATCTTACCTAGAAAACCGTATTCAGGCTGTCTATTCACGTGGCTTTATTTCTTCCAAAAGGCATGTTCCAAGAGGAGTACCGCAGGGGTCAATTCTAGGCCCTCTCTTATTTTCCTTGTATATCAACGATCTACCTTTATCAATTCAACATGCAATCTGTGATTTATTTGCTGATGATACATCAATACAATATGCTAGTCACAATGTTGACGAAATTAGTTATCACCTGAATGCCAACATGAAATCTGTCGAAAACTGGTGTGATGCTAATGATATGGTCGTACACCCTGAAAAGACAGAATGCATGTTAATTTGTCCTCGTCAGAAAAGACAGAACATAAAAGAAGCACAACTTAACATAAAATATAAAGATAATACTATCAAACAAGTTACTAAGCATATGCTATTAGGCATTACTATTGATCAAAATCTTTCGTGGCAGGAACATATTCATTGCCTCATAAAACAAGTATCATCTAGTGTATTCCAATTATCACAGATCAAACACTTTCTTGATAATCATTCTAGACGTGTGTTTTACTTTGCCTATATCCAGTCTCGCCTCAGCTATTGCTCGATTATTTGGGGTAAATGTCCTCCTTCTACATTAAAGCCACTTTGCTCTTTACAAAAACGTGCCATTAAGATGATTAACCATGTAAATACCACAGGTGGATCTGTGCACAATATGTACAAAGAACTTCAAATATTACCTGTTCATCTACTTATTAGATATAACACATTGATTCTTATGCATAAAATTGTTCATAACGCATGCCCACAATATTTAAAATCGTTATTTTGTTTCCAGTTCCAACGTAATTCAGATAGAGCTATTGTCCCAAAGCCTAAAATTGATTTATTTAAGATGAGTCTGTCATTTAATGGAAGCATCGAATGGAACATGCTTCCAAAGACATGTCGTCAAATTCCAGCCATATCTCTCTTTAAAACTAAGATAAGAATATTTCTATTCGATACATTTGATTAACCTACTCGCGGTCTTTTGCAAATGCTTGCTTGTACTCAGTCCACTAGCTGCCATGCCATGATGAATGAAAAATTGAATGTATGTGTATGTGTGAACAGTAAGTGCGTGTGTGTGTTTGAGTGTGTGGGCGTGAATGTGTACGTATGTCTTTGTTGCTTGTTTTATAATTTTGTGTGTGTGTGTGTGTGTGTGTGTGTGTGTGTGTGTGTGTGTGTGCGTGTGTGTGTGTGTGTGTGTGTGTGTGTGTGTGTGTGTGTAAGTACCTATGTACATGTAATGTACCAATTGTTCCAGTTTTTCATCGCTTTGTTACCTTTAATAGACTATTCAAGTTCCTATTCTTATTCGTCGTTCTTATTATTTTATTTTATTTCAGTTTATTTCTTTATTTTTATGTTTTGTGTCGTTCGTTCTTTATTTTTTATGTCGTTAAATGGGCAGAATTGTAAAAAGGCCTTTACTGTGCCTAATTCTTTACCCATTAAAGATTCAATCAATCAATCAATCAATCTTCTTCTTCTGTTCTTCTTCCTCTTCTTCCCCCTTCTTCTTCTTCCTTCCTTCCTCCCCCTCCTCGTCATCCTTCTTCTTCTTCTTTTTCTTCTTCCTTTCCTCCTCACCCCCTCACCCCCCCTCATCCTCCCTGCTTCTTCTTCTTCCTTCCTTCCTTCCTTCCTTCCCTCCTTCCCTCTTCCTCCTCCTCCTTCTTCTTTTTCTACTCCTTTTTTTTCTTCTTCTTCTTCTTCCTTCCCTCCTCCCCATCCTCCTCGCCCTCCTCCTCCTCCTTCTTCTTCTTCTTTCCCTCCTCCTCCTCCTCCTCCTCCTCCTTCTTCTTCTTCTTTCTTCCTCCTTCTTCTTATGTTTCAGCACATTTGTAACGCAGTGATTTCCGGATAATCTTTGTCATCGGATTGGCTGGTTGGGTGTTTGCTGATTTTGTTCCTGGTTTTTGTTTGTTTGCCTTGCTTGTGTTATAGGTTTTTTGGGGTTTTTTTTTTTTTTTTTTTTTTTTTTTTTTACTCTTTTCTCTGCTAGATTTTAATGCTGATTTGTTTGTTTGTCTTCGTGTTTCCGCATCTTCTTCCACACGAGACAGCCGCTCTGTTCTTGATTTTTACAATGCACACAACACCCATTTGTTTCGGGCTGCTTCAAGATTCTCCCCGCAAACAACAGTAATCCAGCCTTCCCCAGTTCAGATTTCTCCCCTGGTATGTTTTGTATGCAGTTCTCTGATGTGTTTTAAAACAAAACACCTGTATGCCTTTGATTTCGGGAAAAAACAGTAATTTAGCAGTTCTTCGTTCAATGTTGTTTTTGTTCCAATCATCTTTCCATAATTTTGGTGCTTCAGGGAGGCATGCAAAAAAAACACAACAACAACATAACAATCACCGAGTCCTGTTTAGAAAAAAAAAACCACAAAAATTACTTTCACACCAATTGTGCAACATTGCCTCAGCGCCAAGCAACCGGTTATTGTTTCTTTCTTGTTTTGTGTTTGTTTAAACTAAACTTATTTGTTTACCATATTTTATTGCTGAAATAATTGGAACACTTTTCTTGAGCAATTCATCTGTCGAACGACGTATAGCTTTTTCTTCTTCTTCTTCTTCTTCTTCTTCTATGATATTAATAACAGTGATGGGCCTAACGACTGCAGACAATTTCGGGCGGAGTTTGTTTTGTCTGTGCCCTTCCTCATTGACCCCCCGCCCCAACCCCCACCCCCCTGGAAAGCACAGTTAGTGTGTGCAGCAGCTCCTGGTTTCACGTTTTCACGTGCAATCGTGGACTCTTGCTTCTGTGTTTGGTGTCACTGCTGAGCAGAGGTTCAAGTCTCTCTCTCTCTCTCTCTCTCTCTCTCTCTCTCTGTGTCCTGTCAGTGCCCAGTTGGATGGGCACCCTCATGTGATGATTGACTTCCGTCCGGGTAGCCATGTTTTCTGTGTGCTCCAGCGGTGATGGTAGAAGTACCCCCGTCTCGTCTGTCTTGTTTCCAGCGTCAGGGTAGTTGTACCCGGTTGGGAGTTTTCCAACTGTCCCAGCTTCCTGTGCCGTTGCCCCTTGAGGCTATGTTGACCAGGTAGCGTTGGTGATCCGTTCGTCTATTTTCTGCTGTCTTCCTGCAGCTATCTTCTCATTACTGTCGTCTTTACTTTTTTTTTTTCTTTTTTTTTTTTTTTTTTTTTTAGGAGAAATCAGTGGATGCCTAAAAGTTCTGCAAGTGAGCAGGATAGTTTCAGCATCCCTGGAAGGTTCTTTTTTTTTTCTTTTTTTTCCTTTTTTTTTTTTCTTTTTCCTTTTTTTTTTTTTTTTTTGGTCTTTTGTATTTTTTTGTATTTTTTTTATCCTTTTGTCTCTCTCTCTTTTTTTTCTCTCTTTTTTTTTTTTTTTTTTGTTTCTTCCATCATCATTTTTCTCCTTTCTGTTGTCTTTTCTTTTTTTTCTTTCCTCATGTTTTTAATCTGTCTTCCTCCCTTCGTCTTTACTTACTTAGAATTACTTGGAGTTGTTTTCCGATACAGGTCCCAGGGGTTCCTCTCCACTGGACTCCACTTCTTCTGCGTTCACTCGTATGCACACGAGTGGGCTTTTACGTGTATGACCGTTTTTACCCCGCCATGTAGGCAGCCATACTCCGTTTTCCGGGGGGTGCATGCTGGGTATGTTCTTGTTTCCATAACCCACCGAACGCTGACGTGGATTATCCACAGGATCTTTAACGTGCGTATTTGATGTTCTGCTTGCATATACACACGAAGGGGGTTCAGGCACTAAGCAGGTCTGCACATATGTTGACCTGGGAGATCGTAAAATCTCCACCCTTTACCCACCAGGCGCCGTCACCGTGATTCGAACCCGGGACCCTCAGATTGACAGTCCAACGCTTTAACCACTCGGCTATTGCGCCCGTCGGACTCTACTTCGAGTTCAGGCTGCTTATGTGCGCCACTTCCGGTTGTCTGTACTGCTGCCCTGAAGTCTTCAAACATTATTTCTTGGTCTGACCAGAATTTGTCGAGCCTATTCTTAAAAGTGTTTACAGTTTTGACACTAACGACATGTAATGATCTGATATATTTTAGTCACGTATCATCTTACCCTGCGGTAGTTAAGCGTTGATTATTATTATTATTATTATTATTATTATTATTTATTTATTTATTTATTTATTTGTTTATTTATTTATTCATTATTATTATTTTGATATTATTATTATTATTTAGTTATATATATTTATTTATATATTTATTTTTTTGTGCGCATATAGTTGGACTTCATCAAGTTATTGCGCCCTCAATTTGTGATTAGTTTTTTCAGTTTTTTTTTTTAAATTTTTTTTTTTTGTTTTTTTTTTAATGAAAGCGGGGAGGCTGGTACATTGGTCAGATTGTTAAAAGGGTTTGGAAACCAAAATGCCCTCCAGATGCTGGACCTTTATTTTTTTTTCTTATAGAAAAAAGGGGAATTTTTTCCCCCCCCAACCTTTTTTTCTGTTTTTTTTCACTCTTGGGGGGGGGGGGGGGGGGGGGGGGGGGGGGGGGGGGGGGGGGGTTTTTTTACTTTTGGTTTCCTGTCCACTTGCTCATCGTCTCATCATGTTGTTGCTTTTTTTTCAGTTCATCGCTTTTTCTCTTCTTGTGTTGTGATTGAGAGTGCTTCAGTTTGGGTTTTTTTTGTTGTTTGTTGTTGTTTTTGAATGAGCTGAGGGAATGAGCTGGTCACAATTGTAAACAGCAATCTGTCAAAAGATCTGGGAGACAAAACAGTGGGCCCTCAGAATGGACTCGGTCGCTCATCATCCCCATACCAAAAAAGGGGGAATCTCCGCCAATGCCAGAATTACAGGACAATCAGTCTTATTAGCCACACGAGCAAAATCATGCTTCGAGTCATTCTAAAACCGACTCAAGAAAGAGGCTGAAGAACACCTGGCAGAGGAACAAGCCGGATTCAGAGGCAGGCAGAAGCACAGTAGAACAGATCTTCACCTGCCGATTACTGATGGAAAAACACCTGCAACATCAAAGAGACCTGTTCCACAACTTCATAGACTTCAAGAAAGCCTTTGACAGGGTGTGGCATGATGGACTGTGGCAGGTAACTCAGACAGTTTTGGCATCGAGGAGGGTCTCACCAAGTCATTCAGGCGCTGTACAAGACATCCAGCAGCGCAGTCCTCCTCACAACCAAATCGGAATATACTTTAAGACCACAGTCGGTGTCCGTCAGGGTTGCCTGCTCTCCCCAGTACTATTCAACCTTTTCCTAGAAAACATCATGCGCGAAACCCTCCATGACTTCCACTCTACCATCTCCATAGGAGGAAGAATCATCAACAACTTGAGATTCGCAGATGACATAGATCTACTAGGAGCAGCAACAAAGAACTACAAGACCTCACCAAGAGACTAAAGGAAGAGCAGGTGCATACGGAATGGAAGTGAGCACCGAGAAAAGCAAAGTGTTGGTAAACAGCTCAACCATACACCCAAGCTCAAATCCTCATGAACGACAACTTGAAGAAGTGGATGCTTTCAAATATCTCGGCACCACCCTCACAAACGACGGTCGCTCAACAACTGAAATAAAGATTAGGATAGCGATCGCAACATCAGCAATGGCTAAGCTCAGCAAGATTTGGAAGAGCAGAGAGATCAGCTTTCCAACAAAGATCAAACTGTACCGATCCTGGTGCTATCCATACTGCTGTATGGATGTGAAAGTTTGGACTTTAACAGCAGAGACTACTAGGAAAGTCCCAGACGTTTGAGACAAAATGCTTCAGAACGACTGCTTGGAATCTCATGGAAGACAGAAAGACCAATGACTTTGTCAAGAGCCAAATAACTATGCTAGTGGGTCCCCTGGAACCACTCTTAGCAGTGGTCAAAAGGAGGAAGCTGTCATGGTTCGGGCATGTGACCACGCCACAATTCACTGCAACAGACAGTTCTACAGGGAACGCTAGAGGGTGGTAGGCGAAGAGGGAGCAAGCCAAATGTTGGATGGACATCAGGAATGGACCAATATGGATAGCGCTACGCTGATACGACAGGCTAGAAGATAGAACCGGATGGCGTCGTCTGACTACGGAATCGTCCCTCATGTCTCCTCTCTACGCCCATCCCGGGCAGGAGAATGAATGGAATGAAGGGAAGGTTGTTTTGTTTGTTTGCTGTTTTGTTTTAATCAAAGGTCTTTATAACTACACACACATAAGAACATTCCCTAAACCGGTTTTAGCCAGATAATTGTCTTCAAATTCAATTTTGTTTGTATTTAGTTATTCATCTATTCACGCATTACTTTGATATTACCATTTACTGCGGCTGGTATTGTAGTTATTGTTTATTTTACAGGAAACCTAAATATCAGTATCAAAGCATAATATATCAGCGAATGAAACTTTTAAAAAAATGTACAAAAACGATGGTTATAATAACCCCTACGTTCTTTCCTAAAAAAAAAAAAAACAAAAAAAAACTTCACTATTGGACTGTGAAATATCTGTACGCTTGGAGCAGAAGTTGTGTCAAATCTGTCACAGGTACTTCAATCGATTTGGTCAGCCGATCTTTTTTAATGCTGCTTTCGACGCCCAAGCTGACCTGTAAATCTCTCGGCAAGCTATA
>NC_134906.1:4507329-4521918 GCF_041734735.1 Babylonia areolata | reverse complement strand
GACTGGAAAACTGTGAGAACAGACAAAGGAAGAAAAGAAGAGTTTGTGTTGGAGAAACCCGTAAAGGAGACATGAAAAAAAATGAGACGCGCGCGCGCGTGTGTGTGTGTGTGTCTGTCTGTCTGTGTGAGTGAATGTGTATGTGTGTCTGTCTGTCTGTGTCTGTCTGTCTGTGTCTCTATGTGTGTGTCCGTGTCTGTGTGTGTCTGTGTTTTTTGCGGGTTTTCTGTCTTTTTTTTTTTTTTAATCAATTTATCAGAAGCACATAAGAGTATCTCCCTGTTTAGACTTTGTCTTCAAGTTCTTGTCGATGATGAGGAAGCCTTTGTTGGTGCTGTTGTTGTAGTTGTTGTTGTTTCATTGTATTGAATTAATTGTGTTATTTCGTCTACATAATTCATTGTTTGGCTTGATTGGTTGTTTGCTTTTGGTAATTTGTGTAGCTTGTTTGTTCTGGCATGTCTCCGTGTTTCATAGCTAATTTCAAACAAAACATGCATTGCTATTCTTGGTTTAAAACACACACACACACACACACACACACACACACACACACACACACACACGACCGACTCTCCGCTTGTTTTCAGTTTCAACAAGCCCCACCGCCAAACAACATTCACCCAGTAGCAGCCCCACCCCCCAATTAAGATTTCTCCCCTGGCGTATTTCGGTTGTTTCTTTGCTCAGGGTTTGTTCACATAACAAATTAACGATGTTTTGTTTTTGCGGAAGGAAAGATAACTATTCTGCAGCGCTCTTATTCCAACAATTTCCTGCTCTTTCCGTTACTTGCGCTTCAGTGAGTTTCGTTCAAACACAACAGTCGTTAATTCTTTTCAAAAATTACTTTTACACAAAACCTCGAATATAGCCGTATCATCAGACAGGCGCCAATGAAAAAAAAACAGCTATTGTTTCTTTTTGTTTCAACAGCTGGTCTCAGAGTTAATGCTATAACATGCTAGACACCAGGTGTTGAGAAAGATTGCCTTCGTTCATATGTGACCTATATAGATAGAGTTATCAAAAACTATAACACACGCACACAAACAAACAAAAAAAATGATTAACTTACATTCGACTCGCATGTGTTTCTTCGAAAGTGTAGAAGTGCGAAAAATTGTCAGTTTGTCCGTATGCTTGTCTGTCTGCCTGCCTGGTATGCTTGTCTGTCTGTCTGTCTGCCGGTTGGGATGGGGGTTGGTTTGGAAATATGGGTCCACCTGTCACTTACGGTTCGTTCGTTCATCCTTCTTCTTCGTTCGTGGGCTGCAACTCCCACGTTCACTCGTATATACACGAATGGACTTTTTTTTTATGTGTATGAACGTTTTTACCCCGCCATGTAGGCAGCCATACTCCGTTTTCGGGGTTACGGTGCGTTCCATGACATGATGTGAACATCAGAATGGTGGGGATGGCTGGTGATGGCGGCAGTGATGGGTTCTCTTCTTTTTCTTCTTGTTCTTCTTGTTATTGTTTTTATTTTTGTACTTGTTCTTCTTCCTTTCCTCTTCCTCCTCCCTCCTCCTCCTTCCTCTTCCTCCTCCTTTTCCTCTTCCTCCTCCTCCTCCTTCTTCCTTCCCTCCCCCTCCTCCCCCTCCCCCTCTTCCTCTTTCTAATTCTTCTTCTTCTTTTCCTCCTCGTCCTCCCCCTCCTTCTTCTTCTTCTTCTTCTTTTCCTCCTCCTCCTCCTTCTTCTTCTTCTGTTCTTCCTCTTCTTCCCCCTTCTTCTTCTTTCTTCCTTCCTCCCCCTCCTCGTCATCCTGCTTCTTCTTCTTCTTTTTCTTCTTCCTTTCCTCCTCACCCCCCATCACACCCCTCCTCCTCCTGCTTCTTCTTCTTTCTTCTTTCCTTCCTCCTCCTCCTTCTCCTCCTCCTCCTTCTTCTTCTTCTTCTGTTCTTCTTCCTCTTCTTCCCCCTTCTTCTTCTTCCTTCCTTCCCCCCTCCTCGTCATCCTTCTTTTTCTTCGTGTTTTTCTTCTTCCTTTCCTCCTCACCCCCTCCTCCTCCCTGCTTCTTCTTCTTCTTCTTCCTTCCTTCCTTCCTTCCCTCTTCCTCCTCCTTCTTCTTTTTCTACTTCTTTTTTTTCTTCTTCTTCTTCCTTCCCTCCTCCCCATCCTCCTCGCCCTCCTCCTCCTTCTTCTTTCTTCCCTCCTCCTCCTCCTCCTCCTTCTTCTTCTTCTTCTTTCTTCCTCCTTCTTCTTATGTTTCAGCACATTTGTAACGCAGTGATTTCCGGATAATCTTTGTCATCGGATTGGCTGGTTGGGTGTTTGCTGATTTTGTTCCTGGTTTTTGTTTGTTTGCCTTGCCTGTGTGTTAGGTTTTGGGGGGTTTTTTTTTGTTGTTGTTTTTTTTGTGTGTGTGTTTTCTTTACTCTTTTCTCTGCTAGATTTTAATGCTGATTTGTTTGTTTGTCTTCGTGTTTCCGCATCTTCTTCCACACGAGACAGCCGCTCTGTTCTTGATTTTGACAATGCACACATCACCCATTTGTTTCGGGCTGCTTCAAGATGCTCCCCGCAAACAACAGTAATCCAGTCATCCCCAGTTCAGATTTCTCCCCCCTGGTATGTTTTGTATGCAGTTCTCTGATGTGTGTTAAAACAAAACACCTGTATGCCTTTGATTTCGGGGAAAAAAACAGTAATTTAGCAGTTCTTCGTTCAATGTTGTTTTTGTTCCAATCATCTTTCCATAATTTTGGTGCTTCAGGGAGGCATGCAAAAAAAAACAAAAACAACATAACAATCACCGAGTCCTGTTTAGAAAAAAAAAAAAACCACAAAAATTACTTTCACACCAAATGTGCAACATTGCCTCAGCGCCAAGCAACCGGTTATTGTTTCTTTCTTGTTTTGTGTTTGTTTAAACTAAACTTATTTGTTTACCATATTTTATTGCTGAAATAATTGGAACACTTTTCTTGAGCAATTCATCTGTCGAACGACGTATAACTTTTTCTTCTTCTTCTTCTTCTTCTTCTATGATATTAATAACAGTGATGGGCCTGACGACTGCAGACAATCTCGGGCTGAGTTTGTTTTGTCTGTGCCCTTCCTCATTGACCCCCCGCCCCACCCCCCCCCCCCCCTGGAAAGCACAGTTAGTGTGTGCAGCAGCTCCTGGTTTTCACGTTTTTCACGTGCAATCGTGGACTCTTGCTTCTGTGTTTGGTGTCACTGCTGAGCAGAGGTTCAAGTCTCTCTCTCTCTCTCTCTCTCTGTGTCCTGTCAGTGGCAATTTATGAGGCTTTGCGCCCGCGGTGTTCTTAGAGAAAGGTCGTGCTTGTTTGGGGGTTGAGGCTTTTTGCCCAATTGGATGGGCACCCTCATGTGATGATTGACTTCCGTCCGGGTAGCCATGTTTTCTGTGTGCTCCAGCGATGATGGTAGAAGTACCCCGTCTCGTCTGTCTGGTTTCCAGCGTCAGGGTAGTTGTACCCGGTTGGGAGTTTTCCAACTGTCCCAGCTTCCTGTGCCGTTGCCCCTTGAGGCTATGTTGACCAGGTAGCGTTGGTGATCAGGTAGCGTTGGTGATCCGTTCGTCTATTTTTCTGCTGTCTTCCGGCTGCTATCTTCTCATTACTGTCGTCTTTACTTTTTTTTTTTTTTTTTTTAAGGAGAAATCAGTGGATGCCTAAAAGTTCTGCAAGTGAGCAGGACAGTTTCAGCATCCCAGGAAGGTTCTTTTTTTCTTTTTTTTTCCTTTTTTTGTCTTTTGTATTTTTTTGTATTTTCTTTATCTTTTTGTCTCTCTCTTTTTTTTTTTTTTTTTTTTTTTTTTTTTGTTCCTTCCATCATCATTTTTCTCCTTTCCGTTGTCTTTTCTTTTTTTTTCTTTCCTCATGTTTTTAATATGTATTCTTCCCTTCGTCTTTACTTACTTAGAATTACTTGGAGTTGTTTTCCGATACAGGTCCCAGGGGTTCCTCTCCACTGGACTCCACTTCTTCTTCTTCTTCTTCTGCGTTCACTCGTATGCACACGAGTGGGCTTTTACGTGTATGACCATTTTAACCCCGCCATGTAGGCAGCCATACTCCGTTTTCCGGGGGGTGTGCATGCTGGGTATGTTCTTGTTTCCATAACCCACCGAACGCTGACGTGGATTACAGGATCTTTAACGTGCGTATTTGATCTTCTGCTTGCATATACACACGAAGGGGGTTCAGGCACTAGCAGGTCTGCACATATGTTGACCTGGGAGATCGTAAAAATCTCCACCCTTTACTCACCAGGCGCCGTCACCGTGATTCGAACCCGGGACCCTCAGATTGACAGTCCAACGCTTTAACCACTCGGCTATTGCGCCCGTCGGACTCTACTTCCAGTTCAGGCTGCTTATGTGCGCCACTTCCGGTTGTCTGTACTGCTGCCCTGAAGTCTTCAAACATGATTTCTTGGTCTGACCAGAATTTGTCGAGTCTATTCTTAAAAGTGTTTACAGTTTTGGCACTAACGACATGTAATGATCTGATATATTTCAGTCACGTCTCATCTTAACCTGCGGTAGTTAAGCGTTGATTATTATTATTATTATTATTTCTATAATATTATTATTATTATTTATATATATATATATATATATATATATTATGCGCCTGTAGTTGACTTTATCAAGTTTGTGCGCCTTATACATATCATTATTAGTAGTATTAGTTCTTTTTTTATGTATTTATCTTTTTTTTATCTTTTTTTTTTCTCAAGGCCTGACTAAGCGCGTTGGGTTACGCTGCTGGTCAGGCATCTGCGTGGCAGATGTGGTGTAGCGTATATGGATTTGTCCGAACGCAGTGACGCCTCCTTCAGCAACTGAAACTGACAACTTCAGTTTTTTTTTAATCGTTGGGCATATGATAGATCTTCAAACCCTGGAATTTGCTTGTTAGCACGCCTCTGAACTCCTTCGATCTGCTCTATTAATTTTACATTCATTGGGTACCAGATGGAATTCGCATAATGAAGGTGTGATCTCACTAACGATTTGTATAGTGGTAGGAAGCTCTTCTTGATTTAAATGGTACAATGTCCTTCTGATGACAGCAAACATTTGACTGGCTTTTTTTTCACTTTTCTCATTGTGGTTTCCTGCCCCCTGTTTCATCGTCATCATCATGTTGTTGCTTTTTTTTTCAGTTCATTGCTTTTTCTCTTCTTGTGTTGTGAATGAGAGTGCTTCAGTTTTGGGTTTTTTTTGTTGTTTGTTGTTGTTTTGAATGAGCTGAGGGAATGAGCTGGTCACAATTGTAACAGCAATCTGTCAAAAGATCTGGGAGACAAAACAGTGGCCCTCAGAATGGACTCGGTCGCTCATCATCCCCATACCAAAAAAGGGGAATCTCCGCCAATGCCAGAATTACAGGACAATCAGTCTTATTAGCCACACGAGCAAAATCCTGCTTCGAGTCATTCTAAACCGACTCAAGAAAGAGGCTGAAGAACACCTGGCAGAGGAACAAGCCGGATTCAGAGCAGGCAGAAGCACAGTAGAACAGATCTTCACCTGCCGATTACTGATGGAAAAACACCTGCAACATCAAAGAGACCTGTTCCACAACTTCATAGACTTCAAGAAAGCCTTTGACAGGGTGTGGCATGATGGACTGTGGCAGGTACTCAGACAGTTTGGCATCGAGGAGGGTCTCACCCAAGTCATTCAGGCGCTGTACAAGACATCCAGCAGCGCAGTCCTCCTCAACAACCAAATCGGAATATACTTTAAGACCACAGTCGGTGTCCGTCAGGGTTGCCTGCTCTCCCCAGTACTATTCAACCTTTTCCTAGAAAACATCATGCGCGAAACCCTCCATGACTTCCACTCTACCATCTCCATAGGAGGAAGAATCAACAACTTGAGATTCGCAGATGACATAGATCTACTAGGAGGCAGCAACAAAGAACTACAAGACCTCACCAAGAGACTAGAAGGAAGAGCAGGTGCATACGGAATGGAAGTGAGCACCGAGAAAAGCAAAGTGTTGGTAAACAGCTCAACCAACACCCAAGCTCAAATCCTCATGAACGGACAACAACTTGAAGAAGTGGATGCTTTCAAATATCTCGGCACCACCCTCACAAACGACGGTCGCTCAACAACTGAAATAAAGATTAGGATAGCGATCGCAACATCAGCAATGGCTAAGCTCAGCAAGATTTGGAAGAGCAGAGAGATCAGCTTTCCAACAAAGATCAAACTGTACCGATCCCTGGTGCTATCCATACTGCTGTATGGATGTCAAAGTTGGACTTTAACAGCAGAGACTACTAGGAAAGTCCAGACGTTTGAGACAAAATGCTTCAGACGACTGCTTGGAATCTCATGGAAGGACAGAAAGACCAATGACTTTGTCAAGAGCCAAATAACTATGCTAGTGGGTCCACTGGAACCACTCTTAGCAGTGGTCAAAAGGAGGAAGCTGTCATGGTTCGGGCATGTGACACGCCACAATTCACTGCAAAAGACAGTTCTACAGGGAACGCTAGAGGGTGGTAGGCGAAGAGGGAGGCAAGCCAAATGTTGGATGGACATCAAGGAATGGACCAATATGGATAGCGCTACGCTGATACGACAGGCAGAAGATAGAACCGGATGGCGTCGTCTGACTACGGAATCGTCCCTCATGTCTCCTCTACGCCCATCCCGGGCAGGAGAATGAATGGAATGAAGGGAATGGTTGTTTTGTTTGTTTGCTGTTTTGTTTTAATCAAAGTCTTATAACTACACACACATAAGAACATTCCCTAAACCGGTTTTAGCCAGATAGTCTTCAAATTCAATTTGTTTGTATTTAGTTATTCTATTCACGCATTACTTTGATATACCCATTATTGCGGCTGGTATTGTGGTTATTCTTTAATTTACAGGAAACCTAAATATCAATATCAAAGCATAAAATATCAGCGAATGAAACTTTTAAAAATGTATTTAAAAAATTTAAAAAAACGAAGGTTATAATAACCCCTACGTTCTTTCCTAAAAAACAAAACAAAAACCAAAAAAATCTTTACTATTGGACTGTGAAATATCTGTACGCTTGGAGCAGAAATTGTGTCGAATCTGTCACAGGTACTTCAATCGATTTGGTCAGCCGATTTTTTTTTAATGCTTCTTTCGACGCCAAGCTGACCTGTAAATCTCTCGGCAAGCTATAAAAGAGCTCGTAAATTCTTACCACGAGCGGCGCCTAATCTGACAGCTGTTCTGAGGACAGAAAATGGCCGGACATCTATTCTCAGGCTCGTTCTCAGATCCATGGAGGAATTTTTGTTTAATGTCCCGTCACACATATCGGTGATTGAAGACATTTTGTTAAAATATTTATGAACACATCTGAGTAGTATCGGTTAGAAGGGGTGGGAGATGTGGATGAATGGAGGGTTGGGGGAAACTGGGCAAATGAGGGTGAAATGTGGGTGAAATTTGGAAGAAAAAAAAATCCTCTAAATACAGTTACAGGAAATTACTTAAAGGACTTCGTAAAAGAGAAGTCGTTAAACTGACAAGCGAAACAACTGATAATGAATGCAAAAAGTCAAAAACATCAACGTTCTCAGTCACTTGTGAAGACACACTTTCGTGTACAAAAGACTTCATCAAGCTACAGTGAAAAAAATATATGCTCAATTGTTTGATCGCTGTTCACCTCGTCCCCCACACCCCACACCCCACCCCCATCCCCACCCCTCTCTCTCTCTCTCTCTCTCTCTCTTTCATTTAAAAAAATGATTGTGTACTACGCTACCTCAACATATGCTCCAGAGTATCACATTTGTCTCTGGACTACCTGCATGGAAAAAAATGACTGACGTTTCGAGGAAAGCAGCAGAGATAAATTTCTCCAAAAGGAAGATGTATTCTTCTCTTGACTTAACGATTTCGGTCAGAGGTTTGCAATATGTTCTCCTTGAAGCTTTTCTTGTAACTGCCACTGTTTACTAAATACCCTTAGTTCTTTGTTTTTGTTTTGTTTTTGTTTCTTTGTTGTTGTTGTTTTTGTTTGTTTGCTTTTGTTGTTTTTGGTCTCTTTTTGTTGTTGTCAGTACCCCAGACGTGAGTAAATTTGAAGTTTACAGGTACTGCCAATACTCTGATTTCTGTGTGTTGAAGGCTCAGTTTTGATTTTGTGACGCGTTTGCTTTTCTGCACAGAATTTCTTTGATAATAATAATAATAATAACTTATCTTCGAAGTCTAAATTGTTGTTTTCCAATCATATTGGACAATGAATGAATAAATAAATAAATAAATAAATAAATCAAAACGTGATGGGCGCACACTGCATTTGAACTCATAAGCAGCATTTCAACGCACACCCACACACATAAAATGTGTGTGTTTTGTATTTCAGCATTTCAGCCTCAAATTGTGCAGCAATAGTTTCAGTGAAGCCCCTCGACTCTGTCGTTTTTGTCCCAAAGTAGATGACAGTCGCGAATTTGACACGGATAGGTTATTCATGATGTAACGGAGCAAAACATTACATTTAACTATCGCATACGACAATGATACGATTGTTCATGTCGTTACCATTTTGACGGCATTGTCGTTTGTTGGGGAGGAGGAAGTTGGGAGGATGGTAATGACACTCATCTGCCTGTACAGAGTCCGTGAAGGTCTGGGTTCGAATCCCGCTCTCGCCCTTTCTCCCCAAGTTTGCCTGGAAACTCATACTGAGTGTCTAGTCATTCAGATGAGACGATAAACCGAAGTTCCGAGTGCAGCACGCAGTTAATTAACGCACTGAAAACGAACCCATGGCAACGGAAGTGTTGTCCTCTGGCAAAATTATGTGGAAAAATCTACTGATTGGAATACAACTATATGTACATGCACTCTAGGCCTGACAAAGCGCGTTGAGTTGTGCTGCTGGTCAGGCATCTTCGTGGCAGATATGGTGTAGAGTATTTGTATTTGTTCTTTTGTTTTGGGTCTCTTTTTTTTTTATCACAACAGATCTCTCTGTGTGAAATTCGGGCTGCTCTCCCCAGGGAGAGCGCGTCGCTATACTACAGCGCCACCCACTTTTTTTTTGTATTTTTTTCCTGCGTGCAGTTTTGTTTTTCCTATCGAAGTGGATTTTTCTACAGAATGTTGCCAGGAACAACCCTTTTGTTGTCGTGGGTTCTTTTACGTGCGCTAGGTCATGCTGCACACGGGGCATGGTTTATCGTCTCATCCGAATGACTAGCGTCCAGACCACCACTCAAGGTCTAGTGGAGGGGGGAGAAAATATCGGCGGCTGAGCCGTGATTCGAACCAGCGCGCTCAGATTCTCTCGCTTCCTAGGCGTACGCGTTACCTCTAGGCCATCACTCGATAATATAATATGATTATCATGGATTTGTCCGAACGCAGTTACACATCCTTTGATAAACTGAAAGTGAAAAGTAAAGCCTTACGTCGATACATCACAGTTAACTCTCGCACACAAACGGAGCACAATACCTTAATATTTATATTAGTTACATGAACTATGTAACGTTTTCATGTGCTCCCAAGGGGTTTCCTGAAATAAACACGTCTTGTGCCGTGTCGTGTCGTGTCGTGTCGTGTGCCGTGTCGTGTGTCGTGTCGTGTCGTGTCGTGTGGTGTCTTGTCTTGTCTTGTCTTGTCTTGTCTTGTGTCTGATCTTGACAACGATAGGATTGTCAATGTTGTTGCTGCCATTTGGACCAAACTGTTGTCTGTCTGTTGCAGATCAGAAACGGGTCATGTCTGCTGAGCTCCACGACAGGAAGTGACGTAGGACGGCTGTACTACCAAGGGCAGGCGCAGGCGCACCATTTTGAGATGAAGCCGTTTTTAGGTGAGGGCCGTGTGGTGGTTCAGTCGTGTGAAAATCTCGGATGTCTCTTGTCTCTGTCTTTCTGTCTCTCTCTGTCTCTGTATCTCTGTCTCTGTCTGTTTGTCTTCCTGTCTGTCTGTCTAACCCCCCCACCCACCCCCCCCCTCTCTCTCTCGTTCTTTCTTCATCGCTGTCTCTCTGTCTCTGTTTCTCTCTCCCTCTCTCTCTCTCTCTCTCACTCTCTCTCTCTCGTTATTCGTCTCTCTCTCTCTCTCTCTCTCTCTCTCTCTCCTTCTCTCACAATTGGTCTTTCCTCGTTTTTTTTCTTTCTTTTTTTTTCGGGGTGGGGGGGTGGGAGAGGGGTCTCTGTCTCTCTGCCTCTGTCTCTGTATGTCTCTCTCTTCTTTCTTCTCTCCCTCCGTCCTTTTTTTTTCCCCCTCTCTCCCTATGTCTCCACCTGTCTGTCTGCCTGTGTCTCTCCCTCGTTCTCCCTTTGTCTCCTCCCTCCCTCCCTCTCTCTCTCTCTCTCTCTCTCTCTCTCTCTCTCTTTATATTCTGTCGTTCTTTCTCTGTGTGTCTTTGTCTTTTTGACTGTCCCTCTTTGAAATGTCAAAGCGTCAATGTATCCAATCCTCTCTCTCTCTCTCTCTCTCTCCCCCCCTCTCTCTCTTTATGACAATGACATTGAAGTGTCAAAGCGTCAATGTATCCAAGCCTCTCTCTCCCTCTCTCTCTCTCTCTCTCTCTGGTTCTCTCATATCCCTCGACCTTTATCTACAGTATGTCTGTCTCTCTGTCTCTGATTTTGTTTCTCTCTTTGTCTGTCCTTGTTTTTTTTTCTGTCTGTGTGTCCTTGTCTCTCTCTCTCTCTCTCTCTCTCTCTCTCTCTCTCTCTCTCTCTCTCTCTCTCTCCCTCCCTCCTTCCTTTTCTCACTCACTCTCCCTTTTCTTCTCTTTATGTCTTTCTTTGTATATCCTTTCTCTTTTTGTATGATCTCCCCCACTTCCCAAACCACCACCACCGCCCTGTTACACAAGCGCACACACACATACACACACACACGCACGCACGCACGCACGCACCCCCCCCCCCCCCCCCCACACACACACACACACGCGACCATCAATCCCATCCATTAACAACCACCACCAGAACCAACATTGTCAAACAAAACAACCACCACCATCCTGTACTTAAAACATCCGGAATGGCACCCCATCCTTTCCCTTTACTCCCACCCCGTTACCTCTTCAGGCCAACCCGCCCCGCCCTCCCCCCCCCCCCCACCCGCCCTCTGTCCTCTCCTCCTCACCCCCTCCCCACACACACACACACACGCACGCCCCCCCCCCCCCCCGCCCCCATCCCCACCTCCCACTCCATTCTCACACACTCGTAAAACGCGCGCGTGCGACAAGGTTAGAAGCGAATTAGGGTGAATCAATATTATGATCCTTTTCTCTCTCTCTCTCACTTTCTCCCTCCCCCCCTCCCCCCCTCCCCCCCCCTCTCTCTCTCTCTCTCTCTCTCTCTCTCTCTCTCTCTCCACAAAACGCGAACATAACATAACCTCAGGGACAACAGCAAAGGAGAGAAGATCCTTCATCTTCCAAAATATTGACTTTGGTGAGTGGGGGGCGGTGGGGGGGGTGTACCAAAGAAAAGACGAATAATAAAAACAAATACGAAGATGATGATGATGACATGAAGAAGAAGAAGAGGAGGAGGAGACATGAAGGAGAAGAAGAAGAAGAAAGGGGAGTAAGAGAAGCTGAAGAAGATTAAAAAAAAAAGTTAATGACAAGAACAAGAAAAGCAAAAACGATGATTCATCTGAAGGAAGAGTAAAAAAAAATAAAATAAAAAAAATAAAATAAAACATTTAAGATGACGGGACATAATTGTGGGAAGAGAGAAGAAAACAGGAATGAAAAAAAAAGAGGAGGAAAAAAGAAAGAAAGAAAGAAGAAAGAAAGAAGGAAGGAAAGAAAGAATATCAGCAACAGACAGATTAGGAGCAGCGAAAGGAAAAGAGAAGCAGAAGGAGAAAGAGAAATTAGGAGAAGAACGACTGGCCAATTGAATCTTTGAAGGAAAGGAGAATTAGCCCAACAAGCGCTCCTGTTCATGACTTCCCCCCCGGCCCCCCACAGCTCTCTCTCCACCCCCTCCCCCTTCACCCGCACCCCAGCCCCCAACCCACCCACCCACACACATATGCACGCGCGCGCTTATCCACAAACAAGAACACACATGTTTACATTCAGCGTTCGGTGGGTTATGGAAACAAGAACATACCCAGCATGCACACACCCCCGAGAACGAAGTATAGCTGCCTACATGGCGGGGTAAATAAACAAAACGGTCATACACGTAAAATGCTAAATGTTACATGTTTGAGTGTGTAGGTGTGCGTGCCTGACATCTGATTAAATGGCAACAGGAAACGAATGACGAGCGCCCAATGGCAGCCGTCAGTCGGCTCTACCCAGGAAGGCAGTCTGTTGTGTAAATGACTCTGTGTTTGTAAAGCGCTTAGAGCTTGGTCTCCGACCGAGGATATGCGCTGTGTAAGTATCCAAATCAATCAATCAATCAAAAACATTAACAGACAGACTCATTCTCTTCATCACCAGATATCATTTAAACACACTCTGTGACAGCTTTTCCTTTGGTTACTGTGAGTCAAACATATCGAACGGGAGCTGTTCTGTTTCACTTTTTGAAGTTGGTGATTTTGTTCAAAATTGCTGGAAACACGTTCCGTTCTGAGCTAACGTTGAAGTATACACAAATTTTGAATTAAATCCATGCCGTGGAGCAAAAATACTTGCATGGTTCATGTTCGTTGCTGTGTTAGAATCTGAAGATTTCAGATGTTGCTGGCACATGCTTTGAAACGTATTCATACACAATGTCTTTATCTGAGACACAAAGAGGCGGTGTGTAAGTGCAAAATGAGCAAAGTATGTTGTATACAGCTCAACCTTTATGACTTCGCAGGACTTTTCATCTTTTTAACTCACTCAGTACGGCCAGTCCTCTCTTCTCCTCTACACAGACCCCTCGGATGTCCAGTGGGTGTCTGAATGACCCAACCTTTAGCTTCCGTCGTCAGAACTGTGGTATTCTTTGTCAACATTCACCTCTTCAGTATAACAGCCTTCCGCTTGCAATATTTTGATGATGGTAACTGGGGTGAAACGCTGTTAACGTTGTCTCTTTCGCCGTTCGTATGGAGAGAGTTAAAGACACGCTTCTTTCAAACTAAAAAGTATACTTAAGTGATTCGCACGTAAAACTCCAAACAACTGGGCAGTGGTCGACCACAACATAAAAAAAATCAAAAACAGAATGAGGAAAAAGAGGATATATTCGAAGGAGAGTGTCATGGTTAGGGTGGGGGGGGAGAGAGAGAGAGAGAGAGGCGACAGGAATAAAGGAGGGTGAGATGCAGAAAGAAAAAGCTATGTAAAAAGAAAAAGAAAGAAAACGAATAAAGTATAAGCTACTAGAGAACAAGGGGAGCGGAGGGAAGGGGGGGGGTGGGGTGGAGGTGGGGAAGAGGCAACATAAAAATGACAGAAAAGACACAAAGGGAAAGAAGAGAAGAGAAAAGACAAAAGAGAGAATAAAAGGAAGAGACACCCCATTCCTACACGCCCCCCCTATCCCCTCCCCCTCCGAAAAAAAACAAGAAACAAAAACGAAACAAACAAAATTTAAAAAAAAAACAAAGTCAGAAAAAAATGTGCGAGAAACATTGAGTGAAAAAAAAGTCGAACAAAAAAAAAAGAAAAGAAAGAAAGGAAGAAAATATGATGCACAGACAAAAAACAAAACCTAGAATAATAGGAAAACAAAACAAAACAAAAAGTTTGAAAACCAATTCGAATGTTAAAGCATAGAATGAAGTAAGGCAAACGAGCACAGCTGAATAGTAAAATACAAAATAAAAGATAAAAAGAAAATGAATGGGTTGTTTGCCGAAGAAAGGAGACTTCTACAGTTGAATAAGATGTAAATTATAATACCCTTTACGAATCGTTCAGCAATTAACTTTGATGGGAAAAAAAAAACAAACCCGGGAGAGGTGTGGGTAGTGGGGGGGGGGGGGGGGGGGGGGTGGGGGGGGGGGGGGGGGGAGAGGGGGGCACAGAACACAAAGAGCGTTGATTGGCTCTAGAATGAAGACGTTTGGATACTGGGGGGGCAGAGAGATGAGGGTGCATGGAGTGTGTCATAAGTTGCATTGGAAGTGTCATAGGATGCAGTGTTACGTGGTGCAGACAAGTGTCACAGGATGCAGAGAAGTGTCATAGGGTGCAGAGAAGTGTCATGGATTGCATATAAGTGTCACAGGGTGCAAAGAATTGTCACAAGGTGCAGAGAATTGTCACAGGTTGCAGAGAAGTGTCACAGGTTGCAGAGAAGTATCACAGGTTGCAGAGAAGTGTCACATGGTGCAGAGAAGTGTCACAAGGTGCAGAGAAGTGACATGGATTGCAAAGTGTCATAGGGTGCAGAGAAGTTTCACGGGGTGCAGAGAAGTGTCATGGATTGCAAAGAAGTGTCATAGGGTGCAGAGAAGTGTCATGGATTGCAGAGAAGTGTCACCGGGTGCAGAGAAGTGTCACCGGGTGCAGAGAAGTGTCATGGATTGCAGAGAAGTGTCACCGGGTGCAGAGAAGTGTCACCGGGTGCAGAGAAGTTCCATAGGGTTCAGAGGACTCTTATAGGTGCAGAGAAGTGTCACAGGGTGCAGAGAAGTGTCACAGGGTGCAGAGAAGTGTCACC
>NC_134906.1:4484829-4489829 GCF_041734735.1 Babylonia areolata | reverse complement strand
GGGAATCTAAATGAGCGGCGTGGGAGTAATGCCACTGAAACGATGCAGATGATGGGGCAGCATAAAAAAAAAAAAGATTCAGTGTTCGATACGAGACGCATAATTCATTTGGAGGTATTTTCAGAATAGAGAAGGAGGGGTTAAGACAAAGGAAGTAAGGAAGAGAGATTTCGGTATGTACCGAGTGACAGTTTCTACCAAAAAGGTGTTTGTTTAGAAACGTAGTTAATTCGTAAGGTAGGTAGGTAGGTAGTGTGTGTGTGGGGGGGAGGGGGGGGGGGCGGGGGGGGGGGGGTTCGTGTGTGTGTGTGTGGGGGGGGGGGTATATGAGTACGTATGTGTGTGTGTGCGCGTGTGCGTGCGTGTGTCCGTGCGTGTGTGTGTGTGTGTGTTTTCGTTCACTAAAATGTTCCTCTGTGTGTGTGTGTGTGTGTGTGTGTGTGTGTGGCTGTGACTGTGACTGTTTCTGTGTCAGTGTGTGTGTTTGTGAATGTGTGTGTGTGTGTGTGTGTGTGAATGTGTGTGTGTGCGTGTGTGTGTGTGTGTGTGTGTGTGTGTCTGTTTGTTTGTGTATGTGTAAGAATGTTCATCTGTGTGTGTGTGTTCGTGTGTGTGTGTGTGTGTGTGTGAATGTGTGTGTGTGTTGAGTGCATGTGCGCCATGCGTGTGAACACGTGTGTGTGTGTGTGTGTGTGTGTTGAGTGCATGTGCGCTTTGCGTGTGTACACATGTGTGTGTGTGTGTGTGTGTGTGTGTGTGTGTACACACGTGTGTGTGTGTATTGAGTGCATGTGCGCTTTGCGTGTGTACACGTGTGTGTGTATGTGTGTGTAAGTACGTGTGTGTGTGTGTCTGTGTGTGTGTGTGTGAGCGCTTGTGAGAGATAGAGAGAGTGTGTGTGTGTGTATGTGTGTATGTGTCTATATGTGTGTATGTTGAGTGCATGTGCGCTTTGCGTGTGTACACGTGTGTGTGTATGTGTATGTGAGTACGTGTGTGTTTGTGTGTGTGTGTGTGTGTCTGTGTGTGTGAGCGCGTGAGAGAGAGAGAGTGTGTGTGTGTGTGTGTGTGTGAGGCGGAGGAGGAGAGGTTGAGGATGGTGGGAGTGGCAGCATTCCCCAGACAGAGAGAGGGTCAGCGATGCACTGAATGCCCATCGTGTGCGGGGCTGTCCGTCTTTATTGTGGAGTGCGTGATTCTGCATCCACCCTGAGTGAGAGAGAGAGAGAGAGTGTGTGTGTGTGTGTGTGTGTTTGTGTGTGTGGGGGGGGGGCTGAGGGGGGTACGTGGGAGTGCGGGGCATGTGTGTGTGTGAGGGGGTGGGAGGGGGAGGGAACGTGGAGGGCGGGCGGAGCATGTGTGTGTGTGTCTGAGAGTGAGTGTTTGTGTGTGTGTGTGTTTGTGTGTGTGTGTTTGTGTGTGTGTGTGTGTGTGTGTGTGTTTGTATGTGTTTGTGTGTGTGTGCGTGTGCGTGTGTGTACGTATTTGTCAGTCTGTCTGTCTGCTTGTGCCTGTCTGTGTGTGTGTGTGTATCTATGTTTGCGTGTCCATGTGTCTCTGTGTGTGTGCGTGTGTCTGTGTGTGTGTGTGTCTGTGCGTGTGTGTGTGTGTCTGTGCGTGTGTGTGTGTGTGTGTGTCTGTGTGTGTGAGTGTTTCGTGGTGTTGCTTTGAGCCTTTAAGAGCTTTTTGCTTACGCTGGTAGCGCAGAGGTGGGTCGATGCTGTATGAGTTTGTGTGTGTGTGTGTGTGTGTGTGTGTGTGTGTGTGTGTGTGTGTGGCTGTGACTGTGACTGTTTCTGTGTCTGTGTCTGTATCAGTGTGTGTGTGTGTGTGTGTGTGTGTGTGTGTGTGTGTGTGTGTGTGTGTGTCTGTGTCTGTGACTGTAACTGTTTCTGTGTCTGTGTCTGTGTGTGTGTGTGTGTGTGTGCATATGCATGTATATGTCTGTTTGTGTATGTGTAAGTATGTTCGTCTACTGTGTGTGTGTGTGTGTGTGTGTGTGTGTGTGTGTGTGTGTGTGTTGAGTTTGTGCCGTCGAAACCTGTGGCAGCAAGTTTCTTGAGGTGTCGAGTTTTTTGGGTTTTTTTTTTTATTCTTTCATTTTTAAAATCGTTGATTAAAATGAGTAACGTGGCAGAGCGGTTAAGACGCCTCATCTGCCGATATAGAGTCTGTGTGGGTCAGGGTTCGAATCCCGCTCTCGCCCTTTCTCCCCCAAGTTTCTTCTTCTTCTTCTTCTTCTGCGTTCACTCGTATGCACACGAGTGGGCTTTTACGTGTATGACCGTTTTTACCCCGCCGTGTAGGCAGCCATACTCCGTTTTCGGGGGTGTGCATGCTGGGTATGTTCTTGTTTCCATAACCCACCGAACGCTGACATGGATTACGGGATCTTTAATGAGCGTATTTGATCTTCTGCTTGCATATACACACGAAGGGGGTTCAGGCACTAGCAGGTCTGCACATATGTTGACCTGGGAGATCGTAAAAATCTCCACCCTTTACCCACCAGGCGCCGTCACCGTGATTCGAACCCGGGACCCTCAGATTGACAGTCCAACGCTTTAACCACTCGGCTGTTGCGCCCTTTCTCCCCCAAGTTTCGACTTGGAAAATCAAATGGAGGTTCTAGTCATTCAGGATGCGACCGAGATAAACCGAGATCCCGTGTGCAGCACTGAAAAAAAACCCATGGCAACAAGAATGGTGTCCTCTGGCAAAAGTCTGTAGAAACCCACTTGAAGAGGTATACACAAGTACACATGAACGCTCACGAGGCCTGGCAAAGCGCGTTGGGTTATGCTGCTGGTCAGGCATCTGCGTAGCAGATGTGGTGTAGCGTATATGGATTTTTCGTGCGAACGCAGGAACACCTCCTTCTTCAAAAAACTGAAACTGAAAGCTGATTAAAATGAAAATAGTAAGAAAAGAAACACCGTTCTTAATTCCAGCTCTCTCCCATGTTCGGGTATTTTTTTTTTTTTTTTTTTTTTTTTTTTAGTGGTACAACTTTTTTCTGCTCTTTCTTTGTGACAAGATCACTTCGAAATTAAATCGCTTGACCTCAAATTCCCTTTCTCTGTCAGTTTCAGCCACCTAACTCTCATTCCCAATCCCCTCTGTCTATCTCCATCTTTCGGTCTCTCTCCCTCTCTCTCTCTCTCTCTCTCCCTCTCTCTCTCTCTCTCATTCTCTCTCTCTATCTCTTTTTTCTGTCTCTCTGTCAAACTCACTCTCTTCCCTCTCATTCTCTCTCTCTCTCTCTCTCTCTCTCTCTCTCTCTCTCTCTCTCTCTCTCCATCTTTCGGTCCCTCTCTTTCTCTATCTCATTTTCTCTTTCTCTCTCTCTCTCTCTCTCTGTCAAACTCACTCTCTCCCCCTTTCAGTCTCTTCCCTTTCTCTCTCTCTCTCTCTCTCTCTCTTATTTCTGTCTTCCGCACTCTCTCTCTCCCCCTCTCTCTCTGTATGCGTTTGCCACAAGTACGTGCTCTCCATCCCTCCTTCCCTCCCTCCCTCCCTCTCTCTCTCTCTCTCTCTCTCTCTCTCTCTCTCTCTCTCTCTCTCTCATATTCTCTCATGCGAAATTATCCTTGGAGATTTGAGCTGATATCCATTCTGTGTGAAATTGGACGTTCCACGCGTTCAGATTCAGACGTATATTGTCACTGATTGAAAGACCGATCTATTTAAATTAAGTGTATCGAATTTAGCGAGATTTAGACAGATCGAATGTACACAACTGAAATTGAAATGTAAGAGAAGTTTTGTGTCTGGCTGGTTTTGAACTTCTTTTTTTTTTAATCATATGAAGGTGTTGGAAATATGTAAATCTTTTTAAAATCACAGCAAGGTGTTGGAAATGTAACAGGAGATGGAGTGTATTTTACACGTATTGTTTTGCACACCCAAGAACAGCCTGGCACTGTCAGAACTGTAGAACATTTAACTCGGCCAGTCCTCTCTTCTCCTCTATGTCCAGTGGGTGTCTGAATGACCCAACCTCTAGCTTCCGTCGTCAGAATTGTGGTATTCTTTGTCAACATTGACGTCTTCAGTATAAAGAGCCTTCCGCTTGCAATATTTTGATGATGGTAATTGGGGTGAGACGCTGTTAACGTGTGTGTGTGTGTGTGTGTGTGTGTGTGTGTGTGTTTGTGTGTGTGTTTTTCTCGAAAACATAAAGAGAAAAAGATATATTTTGGGCGTGTTTTCGAAAATACGGATATGTGCTTGCATATGGATGCATCTTCCAAAAAACACACATGGCAACGTAAGTATTGTCTTCTAGCAAAACTGTCTCGAAGAAATTCCTTCTGATAGGTATGGAAATCTATCTGTCTATATCTATCTATCTATCTATCTGTCTGTCTATCTGTCTGTCTGTCTATTGTATTGCATTGTATTTTTCTTTTCTGTCACAACAGATTTCTCAATGTGAAATTTGAGCTGCTCTGAGAGCGCCACCCTTTTTTTTTTCTTTTTCTTTTTCTTTTTTTTTTTTTTTTTGTATTTTTTCCTTGATACAGTTTTCTTCTCTCTTTTTTCCCCATCAAAGTGGATTTTTTTAACAGAATTTTGTAGTTGCCGTGGGTTCTTTTTTTACCTGCGCTAAGTGCATGCTGCACACGGGGCCTCGCTTCATCGTCTCATCCGAATGACTAGCGTCCAGACCACCACTCAAGATCTAGTAGAGGGGGGAGTTAAATACTGGCGACTGTGCCGGGATTCGAAGCAGTGCCCTCAGATTCTCTCGCTTCCCATGCTTCCTATGCTTCCTGTCTATCTATCTCTATCTATCTATCTATCTATCTATCTATCTATCTATCTATCTATCTGTCTGTCTGTCTGTCTGTCTGTCTGTCTATCGGTCGTCAAGAGAAAGGGGCAGAGGGGCCGTGGAAGGATCAGCTGATGCCAGCTGCATTGCTTGGTTCTAACTTTTTGGACAGTTACGCGCGACTAAAATGCCTACGTTGACCCGAACTACGCCATTGGTCAGT
>NC_134906.1:4469829-4479829 GCF_041734735.1 Babylonia areolata | reverse complement strand
GCTTTGTCAGGCCTTGAGAGAGAAAAAAAAACCATAAATAAATAAATAGAATAAAATAAATAAATAAATAGTAATAATTAAAAAATAAATAAATAAATAAATAATACAAATAATGAAAATAAAATAAATAAATAATTTTTTTTTTAAAACCCAATGATGATAAATAAGCAAATAAAAACAAAAACAAAACAAACAAACCAAAAAAACCCAGTGATGTTAAATAAGCAAATAAATGTTTAAAAAAAAAAAAAAAAAAAAAAAAAAACCGAGGTAAGACTGTTCGTATTCAAAAACATCCAACTAGGCTTTTTAACTTGTATGCGACGCTCATCCTCTGGCACATGTTCACAAAACGCAACTTTTTTTTTTTTAACCTGCTAGCACGCTTACAAAAACACACCTCCTCCCCCTCACACACCAACACACTCATACCGCCCCAGTCTCCCACGTTTTCTATAAACATTTATACTACACCCCACTTCATTTACTGTATCCGTTCATTGTAAGTCTAATTAACTCCCTTTTCTCTTTTTGGTTTATATATATATATATATATATATATATATATATATATATATATAATAAGAACAACTACTCTTCCAAGCACATGTGTATACACGTACACAATACGTACATACGTATGCATACCTATGTATATAAGAGTACACATGACAATAACTCATGTTGGGTTTTCAGGGGTTGTGTAATAAATTTCATTTGAAAAGAGACTCCACTTTCCGCGGAAACAAGCGTGTGCCATTTGTAGTTTCACACATTGTCATTCTGTGTGTGTGTGTGTGTGTGTGTGTGTACATACAAGGGGTTTGATGTATAACATTATCATATATATGTATACACATATATACTACTTTTTCTTCTTCTTCTCAAGGCCTGACTAACCGTGTTGGGTTATGCTGCTGGTCAGGCATCTGCTTAACAGATGTGGTGTAGCGTATATGGATTTGTCTCCAATGCAGAGACACCTCCTTGAGCAATTGAACTGAACTTCTTCTCCTCCTCCTCCTTCTTCACCTTCACCTTCTTCTTCTTCTCTCACTCTTCCATCGCCTCCTCCTTCTCTCCTTCACCACCTTCTTTTTCTCTCCCTCCTCCTCCTTCACCTTCTTTTTCTCTCCCTCCTCCTCCTCCTCCTCCTTCACCACCTTCTTCTCTCCCTCCTCCATCTCCTCCTCCTCCTCCTCCTCTTCCTCCTCCCACACAGTGATTCATGAGGTCGAGTGCAAACAGGGGCGGGGACACCAACCAATTCGCCGCTCAAGCAAAGCCCGCACTCCCAGACTCACGTGTGTGGAGAGTATTGCCCGAGGTATGAGCGGGTGCAGCAGTCTGGGTGGACTGGTGGAAGCGATCCATACCACTTCCTTTCCTTTTCCTCAATTTTCGAGTGGTTCCCAGCAAGGAGGGATGTGGGGGGTGGGGGTGGGGCCTCATGGACAAAATGTCCCTCCATCCATCTCAAGTCCCTTAACCACCACTGTAGAGCCTGGCAGTCACGTCCCCTTGCCCTCGCCGCGTAATAATAGTGTTTAAAGGCCACGTGATACATCTGGACCAATCAGTGCTGAGTCTCCTTGTGTGTGCGCCAAAGTGCAGGGGTGAGTGTCGTTCTCGGAATTGACGAACGGCTCTCTCTTCTTGCTCTCGGAGGACTTCTGACCTCAGAACTCTGTATGAACTTTTTTCTTTCTTTCTTTCTTTCTTCTTCCCTTTCCCGAAGTTTCTTTGCGGTGACTTTGCTTCCAGAACATTTGCCACGTTGACTTATTTTGCCTCCAGAATTTTTTTTTTTTTTTTTTTTTTTTTTTGCTTCGTGGAGTTTTGCTTCAGGGGCTTGGAATATTGGTCGCCCGGACCCTTACCTCCGGAACTTTCTTCTCGTGAACATTATTTTCTCCACCACAAGTTGAGCTGAGCGACTTAGTGGCCGTTGCCCTGAAGGCCAGGTTGTTCAAACATGTGGTCGTCGTTCGTAGTTTTCGCTGCAGTACTCTGCGGTTTGTTCATTGCGTCTCTGGGTAGTTGGACCGGAAGATAAAATTCGCTGTCGTGTTATCGTAGTTTTCGAGCAGAAGGTCCAGCAGCTTTCAGCAGTCTTCAGGGCTACCGGGCAGGGCAGCCTGTCTTCTTGCTCCGGCGACGTCCCAAGACGGCACATCTTTTTTTTGAAAACGCCTGTGCATAGACCTTCCATCCCTTTCCGATGACATTCAGTTATAGGCCCAGCAAACTCTGTGTGTGTCTCTCTCTGTGAGTGTGTGTGTGCGTGTGCGTGTGTGTGTGTGTGTGTGTGTCTGACCTAGTAGTGTAATCTTTAAATCTGTTTTATGCTTTTGTGCGTTTAATCTTTTTTCCCCCTTTTGTGCGTTATTGTGTGTGTATATGTGTTTCATGTTTATTGTAAAGCGCTTTGAGCTGCCTTTGAGGGAGGAAACTCTGTATGAACTTTTTTTTCTTTCTTTCTTCTTCCCTTCCCCGAAGTTTAGTTGCAGTGACTTTGCTTCCAGAACATTTGCCACGTTGACTTCCTGAGACATTGTCTCTCACTTTCGGTTGTTGTTGTTTTTTTCAAGGAGACGTGACTGTGTTCGAAAAAAAATGTATACGCTGCACCACATCTCCTTGGCAGATGCCTAACCAGTAGCATACCCCCCCCCCCCACCCACCCACCCCCTCACCTCACATCCCATCCCCCACACCCCACACCCAAAGAAACCACTTGATCAGGCCTTGAGTGCATGTATATGTATTTGTCTGCCAAATTTTGCCAACAGGACAGCACTTCGGAGGATAATACTTGTGTGTGTGGGGGGGGGGGGGAGGTGTTTAGGCCACGTGATACATCTGGACCAATCAGTGCTGAGTCTCCCTGTGTGTGCGCCAAAGTTCGGGGTGAGTGTCGTTCTCGGAATTGACGAACGGCTCTCTCTTCTTGCTCTCAGAGGACTTCTGACCTCAGAACTCTGTATGAACTTTTTTCTTTCTTTCTTTCTTTTTCTTTCTTTCTTCTTCCCTTTCTCGAAGTTTCTTTGCGGTGACTTTGCTTCCAGAACATTTGTCACGTTGACTTCCTGAGGCATTGTCTCTCACTTTCTGTTTGTTTGTTTTTTTCAAGGAGGCGTGACTGTGTTCGAAAAAAAAAATGTATACGCTGCACCACCACATCTGCTTGGTAGATGCCTGACCAGTAGCATACCTCCCCCCCCCGGCCCCCCTACCCACCCCCCTCACCTCACATCCCATCACCCCACACCAAAAAAACCCCACTTGATCAGGCCTTGAGTGCGTGTATATGTATTTGTGTACCAGAGTGGATCCGTTCTACCAAATTTTGCCAACAGGACAGCACTTCAGGGGATAATACTTGTGTGTGTGTGTGTGTGTGTGTGTGTGTGTGTGTGTGTGTGTGTGTGTGTGTGTGTGTGTGTGTGTGTGTCTGTGTGTGTGTAGGTGTCTGGGTGTGTTTGGGTGTGTCTGGGTATCAACATACGCACGATACCGGCTGAATGAGAGAAAGAGAAAGAAAAGTAAAAACCAAAAATGTAGGTCGATGATGATGATGATGATGATGTGGATTAGATTTGACATTTGCTGCACTTGAAAAATATTTCTTGAATATGTGATTTGAATTTAGTTGTATTGACAACAGCAGCAACCGCGTCATGAATTCGTCATCATCATCATCATCGTCGTCATCATCATTTATATCTAAAAGCAGTGGAAGTATATTAATTTTGTATCACACACGGTTTAGAATTATTCGTAGTAGTAGTAGTAGTAGTAGTAGTAGTAGTAGTAGTAGTAGTGTCATATTGTTGTTATTATTCTTATTATTATCGTTGTTGTTGTTGTTATTATCGTCATATTATTATTATTATTATTGTTATTATCAGTAGTAGTAGTAATATTGTAGCAGTAGTAGCCTTCAGCAATAGCATTATTAGCATTGTTATCATCATCACTCTCATCGCAGTCATCATCATCATCATCATCATCATCGCTATGAACACAATACACATTCATCTTTATAATCATCATCTTCATCATCATAATCATTACCTTCATTACAAAATCAGAAGTCGTATGTGTCTAATAGGCCGAAGCTTAACTCACTCAGTACGGCCAGTCCTCTCTTCTCCTCTACACAGACCCCTCGGATGTCCAGTGGGTGTCTGAATGACCCAACCTTTAGCTTCCGTCGTCAGAATTGTGGTATTCTTTGTCAACATTCACCTCTTCAGTACAAGAGCCTTCCGCTTGCAATATTTTGATGATGGTAATTGGGCTGAAACGCTGTTAACGTCGTCTCTTTCGCCGTTCGAATGGAGAGAGTTAATTAAAGTACACCCGACAATCAGACAAGCTTTAGGAAAAAGAACGAAAACAAAACAGAAGGGAAAAAAAATGTTTGTGTCTATTCTCCACATACAACTCTTGGTGCCATCAGACAGCGGGAGAGGGGGACGGGGGAGGGGGGGGGGGGGTGAAACGAAGACACAGCGTCGCCACAGACATGACATCGGTCTGAAAAGGAGATGAGGGGCTGGGGGGGGGGGGGGGGGGGCAGGGAGGGGTAGGAGAGAGAAGGAGTTGGTTGGTTGGTGAGGGGGGGGGCGGGGGGCGGGGGGCGGAGGTAGTGCGGAGCGGAGATGGGTGATGAAAATGGATGCCATCGGCAGGCAGGCAGGCAGGCAGTCAGTCAGGCAGGCAGGGCGGGGGAAGCTAGGAGAGTGAGAGAAAGGAAGAGAGACAGACAGACAGACAGATAGATAGATAGATAGATAGACAGACAGACACACACAGAGGCAGATAGAGAGACAGACAGGCAGACAAGTAGACACACACACACACAGACACACACACACACACACACACACACACACACACACACACACACACACACAGAGGCAGACAGGGAGACACAGAGGAAGAGAGGTAGAGAGAGACAGACAGACAGACAGACACATAGACACACAGACAGATAGGCAGATAGAGAGACACACACAGAGAGGTAGAGAGAGAAGGAGAAAGAGGGAGAGACAAAGAGACAAGACAAAGCGACACAGAAAGAGAGAAAGAGAGAGAGGGGACAAAGGCAAACAGTTACACATAGAGAGAGCCACTGAAATGAAAGAGTGGGAGAGAGAGAGAGACAGTGACACAGAAACAGAGAGGGAAGGACTAAGGCAGAGAGACAGAGAGAGAGGGAAAGACAGAAAGAGAAACAAAGAGACACAGAGAAAAGAGAGAGAAAAAGACACAGAGAGAGAGAGAGAGAGAGAGGCAAAGATAGATAGACGATGGATGGGGACCACAGAAAGACGACAGAGAGACAAAGATAGAGAGAATGACCGAGAGAGAGAGAGAGAGAGAGGCGGGACAACAGATAGAGAGACAGAGAGAGGGACACAGACAGAGAGACAGAGAGAGAGACACAGGCAGACAAAGACCGAGAGACAGAAGATGGATGTGGAACACGGGTCATCCATCCCCCCCATGTATCTCTGTCCTCTCTCCTGTGGTGTGTCCTGTGATGGCCAGTCCTCAGGGAGAGACAGAGATAGAGAGAGAGGAAGACACACACACACACACACACACACATATCTCTTGATGAACAAAGGAAAGCTTCAGCCGCGAAATTTGTTATCAAATCTTTCGCATATGAAACCTTTTCAAAAGAAGAAGCTAATTTAAGTTCACAAAAAGATTTTGCTAAAAGAGCTAAGACGATACAGTCTATGACATCCATCATTACATTTGCATCAGATATCATTAGTGCTACGGAATCAAAAGACAACCAAATTGCAAAAATACCTACTTTTTCACCAGTCCCTGAATGGGAGCAGTGTATAGGATTATACAGATTTATCCAAGAACCAGTCACCATTTTTGTTAAAACCTGAAGTGCTCTCCCATATAGAAAATCAATATTCTAATTATCTAAAAATATACACAGACGGATCTGTTCTAGAAGATGGTAATTCAGGAGCGGCTTTTGTAATTCCTTCATTTAGATTAGAAAAATTATACTATATTGGTAGACAATATTCCATTTTCACAGCTGAACTTATAGCCATACTTATGGCCTTAAATTATATTTCAGACATTCCGAAAACTGTCCGTGAAATTCTATTCTGTGTAGACTCGAAGTCAGTATTAAAAGCTATAGAATCTCCAAATTCAAAGAAGCGAGTAGAGATGACAATGGAAATAAAACATATTATTCACCAACTGACAAAACAGGGCATTAAATTAACTTTCTGTTGGGTACCTTCGCACTGTGGAATATCTTCAAATGAGTGGGTAGACCAAGCAGCTAGAAGAGCAGCACGTAATTTCGAAGGCGCAATACAACTTGACATCCAGTTAGATCTACATGAATACATTAGTTGTATAGAAAATGTATCTAGAAATCGATTTAAGAAATTACTTATAGATTCAAATAATCAATATTACCAATGTTGTGTAAACACAAAGAATGCTGCTAATCCCAAACATTTTCTAAATTTGACACCAGCAGCACATTCAAGACAAATTACAAGTCTAATGTATAGAATTCGTTTAAATGCCTTTCGTACAAAATTTTCTACAAATATAAAATGTATATGCGGTAAGCAAATAACTGTAAGTCATCTACTCATTCATTGTCCGAGCATAAGACAGTTAATTCCTAAAGATGTAGTTGATGACTTTTCTTCCAATATTTCATTAGCCACTGAAAAGATTTTGAATGATTATTCATTGCTTAGAATGTTTTCGGAAATTTTAAACTCCAGCCCAGTTGGTATCCTCCTTTGATGTGTTATAATTAATGTTGTTATTTATATTTACATTGTTATAGGTTAATACTTGTTGATATGCATATACATATTCTCCTTCCCATGACACCTCATTCAATACACACCACAATCTCTTTAGACCTTTTTCTTATAATATACTTTTCCTCTGATACATAACATGAATATTTTTTTTACACTAATATTCACATGCATTCCCTTTCCTTTATCCACTTCTTTACTCCTTTCCGTCTAAAAACACTTATAGTGAATAGACGTTAAACTGAAGATAAAACATACGCACACACAAGTTTCAAGTTTTCATTATCCCTTCACTCCTATTGGAGTATGGAGGGTTACTGCAAAATGATGTTTTCATGCCCAGAACAAACATTTCCAAATACACAACAATGTCACATAAAAGTTGAGAAAACACAAATGTCTTTTAACTCCAAAAGTGTAGCTAGGCAACATTTGCAAATTCAATCATCTTACTTACAGCAAAAATTACTTTATTTTGCCTCCTTTGAGCATATTACAAAAATTAACAAGAAAGGCAAGGCCTTCAAGACTCACTTGTGATACACTTTTAAAAAATCCAAGCTTTTATGTATTGAGTATAATGCATTTACTGTTATATTTATATTTTTTGTATTCTCTAAACTTGGCACTTTGATCTGATATTCGACCCAACAAAGGATCTGTCATTATTATCATTTTTTGTTCAAACAGGAACTTCTTTTGCTAAGCATGGAAGTTTTATTTATTGCAAACGTTTTGGTGTAGATAGCAGAACAAGGGAAATTACTCTGCTGGGGAACTTAGTTTGCTTTAAACTGATCTTTCTCATCTTAAACATTACATTTTGAAATTATACTCAATACATAAAAAGCTTGGATTTTTTTTTTTAAGTGCATCACAAGTGAGTCTTGAAGGCCTTGCCTCTCTTGTTTCAAAATGTAATGTTTAAGATGAGAAAGATCAGTTTAAAGCAAATTAACTCCACTAGCATTACAGAGTAATTTCCCCTTTTTACTATCTGCACCAAAACGTTTGCAAAATAAATAAAAATTCCTTGCTTAGCAAAAGAAGTTCCTGTTTGAACAAAAAATGATAATAATGACTGCTCTAGCTGTTGGGTCAGAATATCAGATCAAAGTGCCAAGTTTAGAGAATACAAAAAATATAAATATAACAGTAAATGCAGTTTGCATATAATTAGGCTTCATTCTTTTTTTTCTTTTTTTTTGTGCCAATCCCAGAAGCGCAATATTGTTTTAAACAAGATGACTGGAAAGAACTGGATTTTTCCTATTTTTATGCCAAATTTGGTGTCAACTGACAAAGTAGTTGCAGAGAAAATGTCAATGTTAAAGTTTACCACAGACACACAGACAACCGAACACCGGATTAAAACATAGACTCACTTTGTTTACACAAGTGAGTCAAAAACCGATTTTGGAGACAAATATTGTTTAGGAACATATCTATTTCGTAACTGATCTTAACTGGGACATTCCATTATAAAATGAAACTCATCCCCAATCACAGACATGTTACCTGTGTGTCTCCCTGTTTCTAATTCCAGCTTATGATTACTACTTCGAAATCACACACACACGCGCACACACACACACACACACACACACACACACAGACATATATATATATATATGTGTGTGTGTGTGTGTACAGAGAGAGATGGGGAGAGATGAGGGAGGGGGGGATACAGATGGTAAGACAGAGACAGAGAAACAGACGGAGAGAGCGAGAGAGACGGAAGGGACAAAATGACACAGAATGAGAGAGAGAGGGAAGAGAGAGAGAGGGTGGAGATAAAAAAAAAGGTAAAACAGAGACAGACACACAGACACAGAGAGGGAGGGGGGGAGACAGAAAGACAAAGATAGAAAGACAGAGAAAGAGAGAGAGAGACAAAGGGAAGAGGAGAGAAGGAGAGAGAGGGGGGGCGGCTAGAAAGGGAGATACAGCAAGTCAGACGGACAGACACGCACAAAAACAAAAAGACATAGGATGAATGAGGAACACGCTCCCTGCCCCTCTACCGCTACAAGTGGAGTGATGGCCTAGCGGTAACGCCGTCCGCCTAGGAAGCGAGAGAATCTGAGCGCGCTGGTTCGAATCACGGCGCAGCCGCCGATATTTTCCTCCCCCTCCACTATAACCTTGAGTGGTGGTCTGGACGCTTAGTCATTCGGATGAGACGATAAACCGATGTCCCGCGTGCAGCATGCACTTAGCGCACGTAAAAGAACCCACGGCAACGAAAGGGTTGTTCCTGGCAAAATTCTGTAGAAAAAAAATCACTTCGATAGGAGAAACAAATAAAACTGCACGCATGGGAAAAAAAAAACCACAAAAAAGGGTGGCTCTGTAGTGTACCGACGCGCCCTCCCTGGGGAGAGCAGCCCGAATTTCACACAGGGAAATCTGTTGTGACAGAAATATAAATACAAATACAAATACCTATGTCCTCTCCCTGTGGTGCCCTGTAATGGCCATTTCTCAAGGAGAGACAGAGACAGAAAGACAGAGAAAGGCGAAGAGAGAGACAGAGATGTAGGCAGAAACAGGAAGGGAAAGACGGAAAGAGAGAGAGAGGGGGGGGAGGTGCAGAAACAGAAGCGAAGAGACACACACAGAAACAGCGAAGAGAAAGGGAAAGAAAGAGAGAGAGAGACAGACAGACGGAGGGAGAGAGAGGGGGGGGGCAACACACGCACACGCACACACACACACACGCACACACACACACACACACACACACACACACACACACACACACACACACACACACACACACACAGGGGAGACAGACAGACAGACAAAGACAGGATGAATCAGGTGCACGGTTACTCCCGTGTATTTCTGTTTCCTTCCCGTAGTGTCCCAGGGGAGAGAGAGATTGGGGGAGGGAGAGGGACACAGAGAGAGGGAGAGAGACGGGGGGGGGGGAGAGGGGGTGGTGGCAAAGAGACACAAAGGTAGAGGGAGAGAGAGAGAGAGACAAAGAGACACACAGAGAGGGATAGAGAGGGAGAGAGAGAGACAAAGACACGGAGAGGGAGAGAGAGACATAGAGAGAGGGAGAGAGAGAGACAAAGAGACACAAAGAGAGGGAGAGAGAGAGACAAAGAGAGAGAGGGAGAGAGAGAGACAAAGAGACACAGAGAGAGAATGAATGA
>NC_134906.1:4447329-4452329 GCF_041734735.1 Babylonia areolata | reverse complement strand
GTGTGTGTGTGTGTGTGTTGTCGTAGTAAATGTAATCAGTTTTACGTCTTTCCACTCTTTAAGTGTATCAGATGTGTGCGTGGTGTGTGTGTGTGTGTGTTGTCGTAGTAAATGTAATCAGTTTTACGTCTTTCCACTCTTTAAGTGTATCAGATGTGTGTGTGTGTGTGTGTGTGTGTGTGTGTGTGTTGTCGTAGTAAATGTAATCAGTTTTACGTCTTTCCACTCTTTAAGTGTATCAGATGTGTGCGTGGTGTGTGTGTGTGTGTTGTGTGTGTGTGTGTTGTGTGTGTGTGTGTGTGTGTTTGTGCGTGTGTGCCTGTCTGTCTGTTTGTGTGTGTGTGTGTTTATGTATGTGTGCTTGTGTGTGTGTGTGTGTGTGTGTGTGTGTGTGTGTGTGTGTGTGTAGGGTTGGGGAGGGGGACGTTTGCATTAAAAACTATGTGAATATCAACAACTGATTAGAACTGTTTGTATTTACTAACACACTGATTCATTCTTATCATCTGCAAGTGAATCAGATTATGTTTGTGTACTCACACACTTAACTCTTATTCCTTAACACGAAAAAAGAAAACCCATTTCATTCAAAGTAGGGGGTTTGTATGCAAATCAGGCGACTTTCCTTCAGTTGTTTTTTTTTTCTCGCTTGAAATAAGACAGTCAACACGTTAATGGGTCCCTGTAGACCTGACGCTGCCATGTACGACAACAGCTAACAGTTATTTTCGTTGTTTTCTCGTCTTAAGGGAAGACGTCCAACACATTACTAGCCCCACGTGCACGTTTGTCGGTGCCGTGTGCGATAACAGATAACATTTCTTCTCGGTTTTTTTGTTTGTTTGTTTTTCTTGGGGGGGGGGGGGGGGGGTTGTTTTTTTTGGTTGTTTTTTGGGGGGTTTTTTGTTTGTTTGTTTTTTTATGTGTTTTATTTTTTTATCATTTTTTTTTTCTCGCTTAATATAAGACACCCTACTCACTAACCATTCCCTGTAGACGTCTGGAGATGCCCTTTGCGACAGTTCAGTTCAGTTCAGTAAGCGTCACTGCGTTCGGACAAATTCATATGCGCTACACTCACATCTGCTTGGCAGATGCCTGGCCACATGACAGGCTAACCCAACCCAGACCTTGAGGGGGAAATAAAATAAAATAAAATAAAATAAAATAAATTGAGACAGGAGTCAGTGAACGTATTTGAAGGTGTATGAGGGTGGGGTCGATGTGAAAATGATGCCATTTGGCTGAATTATAAGGTAATATGTGACAAAGGGGGTGGAGGGCGGGGGGGGGGGGGGGGGGGGGGGAGAGACATTACATTTCGACTTCATGAATATAAACTTTGTTCTCGCGTTAGAACTATTCGATGGGAATGTTATCTATATATTCAGCAACTGGATGAAGAGAATTTTCGGAAACAGTATACACAGTACACAATTAAAAATGATTTCTCTCTTTCAAAGACAGACAACTTCTCTCTTTCAAAGACAGGCGACTTCAAGAAGCCATTGTGGGTCGAACAGAAATAAACTGAGAAGAGTCTTCTGAAAACAGAAAGTCCCAGAGTTTTTTTGTTGTTGTTCTTTTGTTTTTTGACATGTATGCACAGCAACATCATCAGGCAAAAACTGCATTGAAAACATTTGGTGTTTTTTTTTATCAAGGCTGAGCAATCGCTTTTTTCAGTGGTTGACAATACCGTGCAAAACACGTAGAGACGAAACCACGCACTTGCATTATATTGCTTCAAAAAAAAAAAAAACCCACACATTGTCTCTCTCAAGGTATCCCCTGACACTTTTGACATAAACCGTCATTGTCTTGCAAGGCACTCGTGACATTTTGACACGCAACGGTCTATGCTTTAAAGCCTATGGATGGGATTTCCAGACGCAGACGAATCCCCCATGGGGATCAGAATTTCACGGCTGCTATTGATCCACGTGGCTCCACGTCACTCCTGCTGCATACCAATCAGATGACCCAGATCTGTTTCCATCGTTTTTTTTTGTTTTGTATCATTCATCCTGATATAAAACAAGGCTAATATCTTGGTTATTTTCGTGATATCGATTGTTAAAAGTTTTGTGCCTTTAGATGATCATGACAACAACTGTAACAAGAACAACCGCAAAACTAACAGTAATAATAGTAATAATAATAATACTGATGATGATGATGATTAACAACAACACTAATAATAATGATAATCATCAACATCATCGTAGTAGTAGTAGTAATAGTAGTAGTAGTAGTAATCAACATCATCATCATGATATAATATAATAATGATGATGTGATAATAATAATAATAATAATGATAATAATAATAATAATATTAATAATAATAATAATGAGACATGATTATTTTCTGTTTAGAGTTTTGCACTCTTTTTATATATAAATTGGGGATTTGGTTTTGTGTGTTTTTTCACGTGTTTTTAAAGCTTGTTTTTTTTTATGTTTTCATTCTTATTTGAATTTTTTTTTTTAACACGGGGCTATATTGTGTAGAATTTTTCACCTGTTTTGACTGTGTGGTGGTTTTTCATGTGTTGTTGTTGTTGTTTGTTTGTTTGTTTTAAAAATGATTTATACTGTTTAGGGTTTTCCTCGTGCTTTACCCGTGTGTGATTTTTTGTTGGTCCTTTTATTGTTTGGGCTATTTCCAGGGATTTTTCTGTTGTTTCTTGTTGGGTTTTTGTTGTTGTTGTTGTTTTTTACTCTTCTGTCTGCTTTTATTTGGTGTGTTTTGGTTTTTCATGTCAGTTTTCTCTATGTTTCTGTTTGGGTTTTTGTTGTTGTTGTTGCTTTTTTTTTGGGGGGGGAGGGTGATTTTTTTTTGGTGGGGGGGCAGGGGGGTGGTGGCGCGGGGGGATGGGGGGTATGGGTGGGGTGTACGGGGTTAGCATGTGAGTACTGTACAGGTTTTATCGCGTATTTTTGGCTGTTAGGTACTTTTCAACCCAAAGCTGCTCTCTTTGCGGTCCGTTTGGTTACAAGCCTGAATAGATTTGATTTGACTGACTTCAAATGACATCAGCCACTCAAAAACTTTACAAAAACAAGATTCAGGATATGAAACAAAGCATCTTTAATCAGCCAAGATCGTGGTCAGAAAGATGCTTACCGTTGTTTCTCAGGACTTTGTCTCTCTACTGCCATCAGTCCGAAAAGGCATTGCAGCTGATATGGAATTATGAAGAAAGAAGAACAAAAAACAAAACAAAAGAGAACAATCGCTAGTCAGTACGAGCAGAGTAATTATCCATTCTTTGATCTTCATCTTTGGTTAGTCAACTCTCTCTCTCTCTGTCTCTCTCTCTCTCTCTCTCTCTCTCTCTCTCTATCTATCTATCTATCTATCTATCTATCTATCTGTCACTATCTATCTCTCTCTCTCCCTCTCTCTGTCTCTGTCTCTCTCTCTGTCTCTCTGTCTGTCTCTGTCTGTCTCTCTCTCCCTCTCTCTGTCTGTCTGTCTCTCTCTCTCTCTCTCTCTCTCTCTCTCTGTCTTTGTCTCTGTCTGTCTCTCTCTCTCTAGGAGACCGTTCGATTTAGAGAACTCTTTACAACTCTGTGTGTCTCGTCTTCTCCCACAGTCCTCCTCCTCACCCCCCCCCCCCTACCCCCACCAACCCTCACATCCCTCCCCTACATCCTGTCCCTCCATTCTCCCGCCCCCCCCCACCCCCCTCCGTCCCTCCGTCCCCTCACCTTCCGGGCTTTCCTCAAGGGGGCATTATCCCACGCCACTCAACCCAAATCTGGTTTGGAACAAAGGCACATCACCCCCGCACCGTACTTTTTTTTTTTTTTTTTTTTTTTTTTTTTTTTTTTTTATACCAACGACAATAATTGCTTGGTTCTGGAGCTAAGACTTGTATTTGTATTTCTCTTTTTATCACAACAGATTTCCCTGTGTGAAATTCGGGCTGCTCTCCCCAGGGAGAGCGCGTCGCTGCACTACAGCGCCACCCATTTTTTTGTATTTTTTTCCTGCGTGCAGTTTTATTTTGTTTTTCCTACCGCAGTGGATTTTTCTACAGAATTTTGCAAGGAACAACCCTTTTGTTGCCGTGGGTTCTTTTACGTGCGCTAAGTGCATGATGCACACGGGACCTCGGTTTATCGTCTCATCCGAATGACTAGCGTCCAGACCACCACTCAAGGTCTAGTGGAGGGGGAGAAAATATCGGCGGCTGAGCCGTGATTCGAACCAGCGCGCTCAGATTCTCTCGCTTCCTAGGCGGACGCGTTACCTCTAGGGCATCACTCCACATAAGTGTTCTTGTTGTGTCCCCTGCTGGAGTAAGGGCCGACCACCACCAGTGACATCCCCCACCCCCCACACCCCTCACCTTCCCCAAGAATGTAACGACACGAAGTTATGACATGAACTCATCACTGGCAGCAAAGTGGAAAGGGGGGATAGTTTCAGTTTCAGTAGCTCAAGGAGGCGTCACTGCGTTCGGACAAATCCATATACGCTACACCACATCTGCCAAGCAGATGCCTGACCAGCAGCGTAACCCAACGCGCTTAGTCAGGCCTTGAGAAAAAAAAAAGGTGAATAAATAATAGATAAATACATTTTAAAAAAAACAACTAATAATAATAATATGTATAAGGCGCAACAACTTGATGAAGTCAACTATAAGCGTACATAATATAATAAATAAATAGATAAATAATTGTATAAAAAAAAATAAATAAAATAGCAAAATAAAAGAAAAGAAAAAAAGAAAAAAAAAGGGGGATAAAAATCGAAAACGGGGTAAGAAAGAAAGTAGAGCACAAATGGCCGCGAAATTGGAGATAATTTGCCATGGCCACGAAATTTAAGACAATTTGCCCTCGTGGCCATAAAATTTGAGACAATTTGCCCTTATGGCCACGGATTTTTTTGAGATAGTTTGCCCGAATGGCTGTGAAATTTGAGAGATTTCGCCCTTGTGGCCATCGCATTTGAAACAATTTGCCTCATGGTTTTAAGAAAT
>NC_134906.1:4439829-4444829 GCF_041734735.1 Babylonia areolata | reverse complement strand
CGTAAAAGAACCCACGGCAACAAAAGGGTTGTTCCCGGCAAAATTCTGTAGAAAAATCCACTTCGATAGGAAAAAACAAATCAAAATACACGCAGGAAAAAAATACGAACGAAAAATAATGGGTGGCGCTGTAGTGTAGCGACGTGCTCTCCCTGGGGAGAGCAGCCCGAATTTCACACAGAGCAATCTGTTGTGATAAAAAGAAATACAAATACAAATATAAGTACTTTTTTCTCAGAGCGTCATGTTGTTGAGAAACTGCCAGTACATAAACAGACACAGAGAGAGAGAGAGAGAGAGAGAGAGACAAACAGAGAGACAGAGATACACTCGAACTTGAGGTCGACGGTCGACAACCACTTGAGATGATATGACAGACGGGATAATCGTTCCTGGAAATGGGTGAAAGGGGATAGGGGTGGCAACATCGACACCACCATTGACAGAACGGCGACGTGTTTTAGATGGGCACGAAAAATGCCATTTTTTTATGTCGGATATCTGTGATTCGAATGCAAAAAAAAATTGGTCTGGGAGCGCTCAACGCTCAATCAGTTGAGGCAGTCAGGCACCAGAGAATGAAAGAGAGAGAGGGGGGGAGAGAGAGGGGGAGAGAGGGGAGAGAGAGGGGGGAGAGAGTGAGGAGGGAGAGAGAAGGAGAGAGGGGGGAGAGAGAGAGAAGAGAGAGGGGGGAGAGAGACAGAGAGGGGAGAGAGGGAGAGACAGAGGGGGGAGAGAGAGGGGGAGAGAGAGAGAGATAGGGAGAGAGAGAGAGAGAGAAGGGGGATATATACAGTAAAATGTTCAAGTCCTCCCTTCAAAGTCTTCATTTTTGTGACTTATACACCTCTTCTTTTAAGTGCTTTATACAGATAAAGAGCGAATTTCTTGACAGATTTGTTTTCATTTGTTGATGACATTAACATGATAAGTCTAAACCGGCAAGACAGACAAACAGGAGAGAGGGGGGCGTTGAGATTGATATATTTTATTCATTTAAAGCCACAGCCCCATATGAAGGAGGAGTGATGACAAAATTTGTAAAGGTCATCATAACTATCAGTGCTTACACAACATATTCCAAGATTGATAACAGCACTGTCTTTCTCAATGTAAAAGGTCTAAACTGAATCAATGCCATAGCATCATCAGTGGATGCTATCATAATAATAATAATAATGGTACTTATATAGCGCTGAATCTTATGCATAGACAAATCTAACCGCTTTCGCACCAGTCATTCTCACGCACGCATAACTCAACTGGAGAAACTAAAGACAAGGAAGAGGCAGGGAAGGGAGGCTATTTTGGGAAGAGCTGGGTTTTAAGGCCAGACTTGAAAGAGCTGAGTGTGGAGACTTGACGAAGCGAAAGAGGAAGTTCATTCCAATTGCAAGGTCCAGAGACAGAGAAAGAACGGCGGCCAACAGTCGAGAGTTTGAATCTGGGTATGCGTAAGTGGAGTGGATCCGAAGCTGATCGTAGTGAGCGAGATGGAGTGTAGAGGTGAAGGCAGCCACAGAGATAGGAAGGGGCTGATTTGTGAATACATTTGTAGCATAGAGTGTTGATCTTGTACTTTATTCGGTGTGAGACATGGAGCCAGTGGAGATGTTGCAAAAGAGGAGTGATGTGCTCAGATCTTTTCTTTCTGAGGACGAGTCGGGCAGCAGAATCTAAACAATATTCATAAAATATTCCTTGGAAATGCGTCTCAAACGGAGATCACTTAGGACAGGACACTTCAACACAGAATTAACTTTATCTTCATTTATTTCCTTGCACAAAGGACACAGCATTTGCTTAGTAATACACATTTGTATAACGATACTGGTGCATATCAATTCCGGAAATACCACATCTAAATCTAGTGAAAATAATCGAAATTCCGAGAGAGACAGACAGAGACAGAGAGAGGCGCTTTTTGAATATCATAAACATTAAGATTGCTGCAGTATCTGTACATTTACTCTGTTATTCTCACTGATTTTATTCACTTCACTAAACAGATATCGTGAATTACCCCCCACTCCACCCCACCCCCACACACACTCTCCCTCCGAATCACCTTCAGAAAATCCCCCTGATGTACAATCTGACTGGGAGAGGCTACTTCTGTACCACACACACCGGGACAACCACCATTTGGCTTTGATCTCTCTTTTTCTTCTTCTTCTTCTGCGTTCGTGGGCTGCAACTCCCACATTCACTCGCACGTACACGAGTGGGCTTTTACGTGCATGACCGTTTTTACCCCGCCATGTAGGCAGCCATACTCCGCTTTCGGGGGTGTGCATGCTGGGTATGTTCTTGTTTCCATAACCCACCGAACGCTGACATGGATTACAGGATCTTTAACGTGCGTATTTGATTTTCTGCATGTGTTTACACACGAAGGGGCTTCAGGCACTAGCAGGTCCGCAACATATGTTGACCTGGGAGATCGTAAAAATCTCCACCCTTTACCCACCAGGCGCCGTCACCGTGATTCGAACCCGAGACCCTCAGATTGAAAGTCCAACACTTTAACCACTCGGCTATTGCGCCCGTCGCTTTGATCTCTCAAAAGTCGTGCCAACAGTTGGCAAGGTCTGTGACCCTGTCCGACAAAGGGCGACCCTTTCTGACAATGACGTCCATCATTGCGGTACGGACCAGAGTACAGGAGAACTCGGTTGAGTGTGTTCACTTGTCTGGTGGCCATGGTGATGTTGGCCATGGTGATGTTATCGCTGTTGGTCCACAAGCTTTGCTCGCCTTGTTTGTCAAGTTTATTTGGAGGGTGTGTGTGTGGGAGGGGGTGGTGGGTGGGAGGTGGGCGGAAGGGTTGGATGTTGGTCTAAAGTTAACCTTGTGCCTTGCCTGACTTGGTATGTGTGTGTGAATTCTGAATTCTGTCTGTGTGTTCCCTGTTACTCTCTGTCCCTCTGTTGCTCTCTGTCCCTCTGTCTGCCTGTCTGTCTGTCTGTCTCTCCCTCTATTTCTTTTCTTTCTCTCTCTTATTTCCATGCTTGTGATACTTTCGACACTGGCTGGTATCTTTTCTTCTTTTTTTGTTTTCTTTTGTTTTTTGTCAGAAAGCTGGGTTGTGGTGTCTTTGATATTACAGTCTGTTCAGCAGCCATCCCTGTCATCCTATCTCACACTGTGACTGTCTCTCTTTCTGTCTCTCGGTCTGTCTCTCTTCCTGTCTGTCTCTCCTCCTGTCTGTCTGTCTCTGTCTTTCTGTCTCTCTCTGTGTCTCTGTCTGTCTCTGTCTCTCTGTGTGTATCTTTCTGTCTCTGTCTCTCTCTCTGTGTGTCTCTGTCTCTCTCTGTCTCTGTCTCTGTGTCTTCCTCTGTCTCTGTGACTGCTCTGCCCCGCCTACTCCTATCTTTGTGTCTCTGTCTATCTCTGTCTACCTCTGTCTATCTCTGTCTGTCTATCTCTGTCTCTGTCTACTTCTGTCTCTCTCTGTCTATGTCTCTGTCTCTTTGAATTAACCCACCCCCACCCACCCATCCTCCGAATCGCCTTCAGACAAACCCCCTGGTGTACAATTTGACTGCGGGGAAGGGGTGGGGGGGGCGTGTGGGAGGGGGACGGGGGCTACTTCTGTACCACACACACCGGGGCTACCACCAATCGGCTTAGATCTCTCAAAAGTCGTGCCAACAGTTGGCAAGGTCTGTGACCCTGTCCGACAAAGGGGCGACCCTTTCTGACAATGACGTCCATCATTGCGGTACGGACTTATTTCCATGCTAGTGATAGTTTTGACACTGACTGGTACCTTTTCTTCTTTTTTTTTTTTTTTTTTTTTTGGTTTTGGTCAGAAAGCTGGGTTGTGGTGTCTTTGATATTACAGTCTGCTCAGCAGCCATCCCTGTCATCCTGTCTCACACTGTGACTGTCTCTGTTCCTGTCTCTCTTTCGGTCTCTCTCTTCCTGTCTGTCTCTCCTCCTGTCTGTCTCTGTCTGCCTTTCTGTCTCTCTCTGTCTCTGTCTGTCTTTGTCTCTCTGTGTGTCTCTTTCTCTCTCTGTCTCTGTCTATCTCTGTCTCTCTCTCTCTCTCTCTCTCTGTCTCTGGCTCTCTCTCTGTCTCTGTGACTGCTCTGCCCTGCCTACTCATCTCTCTCTGTCTCAGTCTCTGTCTATCTCTGTCTCTTTCTAACTCTGTCTCTTTCTGTCTATCTGTCTCTGTCTCTGTCTCTCTGAATTAACCCACCCCCACCCACCCATCCTCCGAATCACCTTCAAACAGCCCCCCTGGTGTACAATCTGACTGGGGGAGGCTGGGTTGGGGGGGGGAAGCTACTTCTGCACCACACACACCGGGACTACCACCAATCGGCTTTGATCTCTCAAAAGTCGTGCCAACAGTTGGCAAGGTCTGTGACCCTGTCCGACAAAGGGGCGACCCTTTCTGACAATGACGTCCATCATTGCGGTACGGACCAGAGTACAGGAGAACTCGGTTGAGTGTGTTCACTTGTCTGGTGGCCATGGTGATGTTATCGCTGTTGGTCCACAAGCTTTGCTCGCCTTGTTTGTCAAGTTTATTTGGAGAGGGGGGGTGTGTGTGTGGGGGGGGGGGAGGGGGACGGAAGGGTTGGGTGTTGGTCTAAAGTTAACCTTGTGCCTTGTCTGACTCTTCGTGAATGATGTCTGTCTCTTGCCTGTTTGTGTTTCCTGTGGTTCTGTCTTATGTTTCTTGATCTCCGTCTGTCTCTGTCTCTGTCTCTGTCTCTTTGTCTCTCTCTCTCTCTCTCTCTCTCTCTCTCTCTCTCTCTCTCTCTCTCTCTGATTTATTTCCTTTTGCCCATTTAATTGCTTCTTTAGCTTTATTCCCTCTTTAGATTGATTGCTGGTGTTGAAAAAAAAAAAGCAAGTTACTTGCTTATCTATTACCCTAGGTAATAAAGATTTTGTCTTTGTCTTTGTCTCCCTCTCTCTTTCTCTTTCACGTTCTCTCTTTCCTTGGATCAGATCAGATGTATTATTTCCATGGTAGTGATGGA
>NC_134906.1:4404829-4432329 GCF_041734735.1 Babylonia areolata | reverse complement strand
TGTTTTAGACAGAAATAACTAAACCTGTTGTTTCTCAACAGACTGTGTTTTGTTTTTTAGACACAAGAACCAAACATGTTTTGTCTCTACAGATTGTGTTTATTGTTTAAGACAGAAAGCACTGAATATGTTTTCTGCCTACAGATTGTGTGTGATGTTTTAGACAGAAAGAACCAAACCTCTTGTCTCTCTACAGATTGTGTGTGATGTTTTAGATGGAAAGAATTAAAACCTCTTGTCTCTCTAAAGATTGTGTTTGATGTTTCAGTCAGAAAGAACCAAACAAATTGTCTCTCTAAAGATTGTGTGATGTTTTAGACAGAAAGAATTAAAACCTCTTGTCTCTCTAAAGAGTGTGTGTGATGTTTTAGACAGAAAGAACCAAACCTCTTGTCTCTCTACAGATTGTGTGTGGTGTTTTAGACAGAAAGAATGTAATCCTCTTGTCTCTCTAAAGATTGTGAGTGATGTTTTAGACAGAAAGAACCAAACCTCTTGTCTCTCTACAGATTGTGTGTGATGTTTTAGACAGAAAGAATTAAAACCTCTTGTCTCTCTACAGATTGTGTGTGATGTTTTAGACAGAAAGAATTAAAACCTCTTGTCTCTCTACAGATTGTGAGTGATGTTTTAGACAGAAAGAATTAAAACCTCTTGTCTCTCTACAGATTGTGTGTGATGTTTTAGACAGAAAGAATTAAAACCTCTTGTCTCTCTACAGATTGTGAGTGATGTTTTAGATGGAAAGAATTAAAACCTCTTGTCTCTCTAAAGATTGTGAGTGATGTTTTAGACAGAAAGAACCAAACCTCTTGTCTCTCTACAGATTGTGAGTGATGTTTTAGACAGAAAGAATTAAAACCTCTTGTCTCTCTACAGATTGTGAGTGATGTTTTAGACAGAAAGAATTAAAACCTCTTGTCTCTCTACAGATTGTGAGTGATGTTTTAGATGGAAAGAATTAAAACCTCTTGTCTCTCTAAAGATTGTGTGTGATGTTTTAGATGGAAAGAATTAAAACCTCTTGTCTCTCTAAAGATTGTGTGTGATGTTTTAGATGGAAAGAACCAAACCTCTTGTCTCTCTACAGATTGTGTGTGATGTTTTAGATGGAAAGAATTAAAACCTCTTGTCTCTCTAAAGATTGTGTGTGATGTTTTAGATGGAAAGAATTAAAACCTCTTGTCTCTCTAAAGATTGTGTGTGATGTTTTAGATGGAAAGAATTAAAACCTCTTGTCTCTCTAAAGATTGTGAGTGATGTTTTAGACAGAAAGAACCAAACCTCTTGTCTCTCTACAGATTGTGTGTGATGTTTTAGATGGAAAGAATTAAAACCTCTTGTCTCTCTAAAGATTGTGTGTGATGTTTTAGACAGAAAGAACCAAACCTCTTGTCTCTCTACAGATTGTGAGTGATGTTTTAGACAGAAAGAATTAAAACCTCTTGTCTCTCTACAGATTGTGTTTGATGTTTTGGACCGAAAGAACCCAACCTCTTGTTTATACAGATTGTGTTTATTCTTTGAGACAGAAAGCACTAAATATGTTTTCTGTCTGCATATTGTTGTTTGATGTTTTAGACAGAAAGAATTAAAACCTCTTGTCTCTCTAAAGAGTGTGTTTGATGTTTCAGTCAGAAAGAACCAAACAAATTGTCTCTCTAAAGATTGTGTTTGATGTTTTCGACATGTAAGACAAAACCAGTTGTCTCTTTAGATTGTGTTTGTTGTTTCAGACCGATTTTGTTTTTAAAGTCTCTCCACAGATTGAGTTTGTTGTTTAAAAGATAAAGAACGATGTCTGTTATCTCTCTCTCTCTCTCTCTCTCTCTCTCTCTCTCTCTCTCTCTCTCTCTCTCTGTGCAGACTGTGGTGCTGTCCTGACAGAGGCAAGCGGAACCTTCGCCAGTCCCAACTGGCCACGTGACTATGAGCACAACCTCAACTGCACGTGGCACGTGCGTGTGGCCAAACACAAGGTAAAACCATGTCATTCGAAATTTATCAGTGCCAGATGTAAGCACACACACAAAAACACATCTGCGATATATATAAATATAAGAGGGCGAACCAGCACCAGTTTAATCCAGAGGAGAATTACCCCCACACACAAAAAAGCATTAACAGAAAACACAGTAAATCTTTTTACGAAACAGTCGACGGGAGCGTTGGACAGATGTCAGACTGCTTTGCTTTGCAGTACCGAGATTTCCAAACCAGAACACGTTCAGCCAATAAATACATCACGCGCGGACAGTGTAACGTTCATCACGGCTGCTTGAAGAAAAGGTCACGTTCCAGAAAGGGTACCCTTCGCGGCGGCCCTGATACAACTCCAGAGGTAGTGGTGTGACGTTGTCTGGTGTTTAATTGAGGCACATCTTAGGCGGCAAGATGCTGGCGCACAGAACGTCCATAAATCGTCGTGGAATGCGGTTACATGATCAGCTTAATAGGGCACTTGTCGGTGTCGAGAGGCCGTTCTCTGCAACAGAAAAAGAAAAAACGAAATTGATTATAAGCCTGCCAGCTATACATATCAGCCGCGACGTTCAGCCGGAGGGTCTCTGAAGATGTAAGAGCTACGAAATTCAGGTGTTTAAGAACATGAACGAAATATGTGTGGAATGACCCAAAAGTTTAAAAGGTGTTTGAAGATGTAAGAGCTACGAAATTCGGGTGTTTAAGAACATGAATGGAATAGGTGTGGAATACCCAAAAGTTTAAAGGAAGGTCTTTGAAGATGTAATAACTACGAAAATTCAGGTGTTAAGCACATTAACGGAATAGGAATGGAATCAACTCAAAGTTCAGAGGAAGATTTCTGAAGAAGTAAGAACTGCAGGAATTCAGGTATCAAGAACATTAACGGAATAGGTGTGGAATGTCCCAAAAGTTCACAGGAAGGTCTTTGAATGTGTAAGAACTACGAAAATGCAGGTGTTAATAACAACGAGAACGGAATAGATATGGAATTACCTGTCCTTTGGATCACGTTTTACGCACTGAGTCTTCCGTCAATAATTCTAATTGATGTCATGATACTGTGTCTGTTGAGGGGATATGTAACAATAATTGAGATCGCTATTTAGTAGGCGCTACATATTTAAAAAAAAAAAAAAACTTTCATCAGGCTTTTCTTTTTTTTATCTTTGTATCATGTCCTTCTGTTTTATAATTATATGTAAGGGGCTGTTCTATGCCACTGGGTTAAAATCAATATGCTGTCGTTTAGGATACGTTTTGTCGAGTATCAATACAATTTACACTACACTACAACACAATGCAGTACAGTACAGGATAATACAATACAGCGCAATAGAAAAACCTATGTATTTTAATAAACTCTATATCGGAAACACCGCTAAACATTTTGTCATTACAAATTCCTAAAACGACAGTTCCTGTGTTAAATTCAAGATCTTAATCTAGGCAAGGTAGCGGAATGGATGAGACGTTCATCTGCCAGAACAGTGTCCGTGAGCACGCACAATAACACTGACTCATGTGCATGTTTCTAACGTTAGTTTCACTTTCTCAAGAAGGCGTCACCGCGTTCGGACATAGCCATATGCGTTACACTACATCTGCGAGGCAGGCGCCTGATAGCAGCATAACCCAACGCGCTACTCCGGCATTGAGAGCATGCATATATAGTTATATCTGTCTGCCTGTCAGAGTGGATTTCTTTTAACTCACTCAGTACGGCCAGTCCTCTCTTCTCCTCCACACAGACCCCTCGGATATCCAGTGGGTGTCTGAATGACCCAACCTTTAGCTTCCGTCGTCAGATATGGGGTATTCTTTGTCAACACTCACGTCTTCAGTATAAGAGCCTTCCGCTTGCAATATTTTGATGATGGTAATTGGGGTGAAACGCTGTTAACGTCGTCTCTTTCGCCGTTCGTATGGAGAGAGTTAAAGAATTTGCCAGATATCTGTCTACCTATCAGAGTGGATTTCTTTTAAAGAATTTGCCAGAGGACAATATTTATGCTGCCATGTTTTTGGGGGGTTTTTTTGTTTGTTTTTTTGTTGTTTGTTGACTCACTTGTGTAAACAAAGTGAGCCTATGTTTTAACCAGGTGTTCGGTTGTGTGTGTGTGTGTGTGTCCGTGTGTCTGTGTGTCCGTGGTAAACTTTAACATTGACATTTTCTCTGCAAATACTTTGTCAGTTGACACCAAATTTGGCATAAAAATAGGAAAAATTCAGTTCTTTCCAGTCATCTTGTTTAAAACAATATTGCACCTCTGGGATGGGCACAAAAACATAAAAAAGAAGCCTAATTATATGCAAACTGCATTTACTGTTATATTTATATTTTTTGTATTCTCTAAACTTGGCACTTTGACCTCTTATTCTGACACAACAACAAGAGGAGTCATTATTATCATTTTTTTGTTCAAACAGGAACTTCTTTTGCTAAGCATGGAATTTTTATTTATTTTGCAAACGTTTTGGTGCAGATAGTAAAAAAAAAAAAGGGAAATTACTCTGTAATTAATGCTAGGGGACTTAATTTATCACAAGTGAGTCTTGAAGGTCTTGCCTCTCTTGTTTGTTTGGTTGTTTGTTGTTGTTTTGTTGTTGTTGTTTTTTGGATTGTCTGTTTTTGTGGGGGGTGGGGGGTTTGTTTGCTGTTTTGTTTTTTTTCAAAATGCAATGTTAGCAGAGGCCTGTAAAAATGCAGCGCTTCAAGCCGAACACGTCATTCGTTCAAACCAACCAAAGCCAAGCTCAGAAGCTTTTGTAAAACTGACTGGTGTCCTGAGACAGGAGAACGTACAAATCGTTTGGGTGAGGGTGAGGGGGGAAAAACAGCAAAGGAAACGACTGTAAATTGTCGGACACGTCACTAGGTAATCAGCTTAATGGGACAGAAATTGACCGTGAGGACTGGTGTGCCCATCTCCACAGCAGATAAAGGAAATTAGTTAATGTGTCTGCTGCTTGAAATCGACCCCCCCAAAGTTGAGAGTGAACCTTGAAGATGTAAGAGACTGGAGGACCCAGGTATTAAGGAAGTTCGTGGAACAGGCAGGAAATTAGTCCTGTCTTGCAGGTGACCTCCCTTCTTTATCCACTCTTCCTGGCAGAGAGATCGATATGCTTTGTGTTCCTTGAGAGCGAAGGGAATACCAGACGATGGTTCTGGTCGATGTGTGGTGCTTCTCTAACTGCCTGTCTGTCTCTCTGTCTCTATCTGTCTCTCGCTCTCTCTCTCTCTCTCTCCCTCTGTCTCTCGCTCTCTCTCCCTCTCTGTCTCTCGCTCGCTCTCTCTGTCTCTGTCTCTCTTTCTCTCTCTTTCACTCTCGCTTACTCGTTCTTTTTTCTCCCTGCATGTGTTAACACGTTTCTGTCCACGAGTGTTCGTGAGTGTGTGTTGTTCGGTATATATTTTGGATTTCTTTTTGATTGAACTTCACATGATTAAATGAGGTCAGTTTCTTTCCAAGTGCTATCTTGCTGTGATAGCGGTGTGCACAAGGATGTCTAAGTTGGGGGAGGCGGTTGCTAGCACATGTGTGTACGTAATCGTTAGTAAATGTTAAATATCAATGTGTTGTATGTATATTTGTGCGTGCTGGGAAACAAGAGGAGAGATGACCGTGCGTATGCCTATGTGCATGCATTTTGATTTTTTTTTCTTTTTCGCGCTTGCAATGTCATTTTTTTCTTATAAGAACATTAAGATATAAAGTCTAAGGTATATATATATATATATATATATATGTGTGTGTGTGTGTGTGTGTGTGTGTGTGTGTGTGTGTTCTATGCATTCGTGCGCTTAGAGTTGATTTCATCAAGATTTTGCGCCTTATTAATACCATAATTATTTATCATCAATTAATTATTGATTATTATTATTATTCATTTTCTGTGACTACCACGGACATGTGAAATCACATCATCAAACATCAGACGATACAGAGTGGAAAGACAGAAAATTTGAATGCACGTTCAGACGCAACAGACAGACCAACTGCACAAACTTCAAAGAAGCCAAGCAAATCGTTCGGACCGATTCCAGCTATCTGATCTGCTGATCTTCTCTCTCTCTCTCTCTCTCTCTCTCTCTCTCTCTCTCTCTCTCTCTCTCTCTCTCTCTCTCTCTCTCTCTCTGTCGTGGTGGAACTGTACTGGCAAGTTAGAATAAATGTGTAATGTTGCCCGCCATATCTAAAATCTAGTGTCAAGAATACTGCAGCACGAATACTGCACCGTTTTCCTGTTGTACCGAAAAAATTAGTTGGAAAATAAGACACAGCTATGACAACAGAGATGTGTCGTTTGGACACAGGCAATACTATCACAGCACGTTTGCACGTGACGTGAAACACGGGTGAGCGAATACAAGCAGACCGTAACGAAGCTAACGTCACGGTGCAGTGGTTGATCCCATTATGACGAGGTGCGAAATGACGTGCTTGTGACCTGACTCGGCTTTCTCGTCGTGACATTTTAAAAGATTAGTTAGTTAGTCAATCAGACAGTTGGTTAGTTAGTGTTGGTTAGTCAGTCAGATAGTTAGTCAGTCAGTCAGTCAGTCAGTCAGATAGTCAGTCAGACAGACAGTTAGATAGCTAGTCAGTCAGTGAGTCAGTCAGTCAGTCAGATAGATAGATAGTAAGTCAGTAAGTCAGTGAGTCAGTTAGTCAGTCAGTCAGTCAGTTAGATAAATAGCTAGTTAGTTAATCAGTTATGTTAAAACATGTATGTGGGTGTGTTTTTGTGTGTGTGTGTGTGTGTGTGTGTGTGTGTGTGTGTGTGAGTGTGCACACACAAGTTCTTTTTTTTTAATATGCACATGGATGTGTCCAAATTTCTACTGTATCTATGTTTGTACATGATTTTCGATTTATGTTTGTACCATTTGACGTACCATACCTCCCCCGATATTCTTTGTGATCCCTTAACACTTGGTAATAGATACATATTCTATTCTGGTTGGTTGGTTGGTTGGTCGGTTGGTTGGTTAGTTAGTTTTTGTTGTTGTTGTTGTTTGTTTTCATTTATTTATGTATTCATGTATGTATGTATGTATGTATGTATGTATGTATTATCTATCTATTGATTTATTCATCTATTCTTGCAAGAGAAAGGAACGAGGGAGAAGACCCCCCCTCCCCCACCCCCCGTGGGATGCCGGGGGTCTTTCAGTATAAATAGCATCCCCGCCTTCTGGAAATTCTGTGCTAGAAATTTCCTCTATTTCTCTCACTCTCTTTGTTTCTGCCTTTTTTTTCTGTCTTCACTGTCATCCCCTTTTTCTGCCTTCCCAGTCCATTCCCCTTTCTTTTTTTCAAGCAAGCCTTGACACTTTTTTTTCTCTTTTCCGCAGTCTATGATGTACTATCTGTGCTGTTTTGCTCTGGTGATTAGGTAGTGAGATGTAAACACTGGGATGGGCACTAGCTGCCCATTCTGCAGTGTTATTTGCCTGTATGGCCTTTTTTATGTATATTTTGTTTGGCTTTGAAGTCGATTTTTTTTTACGATTTTTTTTGTAATCTGGGGATGATAAATGAAGCAGAATGGCTGGCGTTCTCAGCATGGCCTAGTCTTATTTGCCATAAGGAGCTAAATGGTTGGGATACTGTGTCATGAACTGTGTTTTGTGAGTTTGTCTTAGTATTTTTTTTGTAAATGTGACAGTTGTGTTGACGCCGTTGAGCATTTGTATGGTTTGACAGTCCTGATATGGCCCTGTGCGGTCGGCTGGACTTTTAAGCAACAAGAACAAGAATATGAGGAAAAAGAAAAACCTTATGATGATGACGTTGATTACGATGAAAAGTGCTGACGATGATAACGATAGAAAGAGAAGAAATTTAAGAAGTTGAAGGAAAGAAAAAAAGGGGGGGGGGGGGGGGGAAAGAAAGAAAAAAAAGAAAAATCTCCATGGTTGTGCAGGTAATCAATTTCGACTTCGTCCACTTTCAACTCGGTCCGCGAGGCAGCAACCCGTGTGACGTCTCCAGCGACAGACTCGTCATCTCCGACAAGACGTCACGGGGTCCCACGACCTTTTGCGCCACGTCACCCATGACGTCATACACCAGCGGCGGCAACGAAGTGACGCTGCAGCTCTTGACGAACGGCGCTGTCGATGCCGCCGGCTTTCTGGTGTCCTTCAGTGCTGGTGAGGATATGATGAATGGTTTGTTTTCCTTCTTTTTTTGGGGGGAGGGGGGTGTTGAGGAGGAGTGGGGAGGTGGAGGGAGGGAGGCACGAGGGGTGGGGGTGGGGGGTACTCATGTGTTTCGTCCTCACTTTTTTTTCTTCCCTTTTATCTGCTCTTGTCTTCTTCATTCCTGACTTCCGCTGTCTCTTCATTTGTGACTTTCTATCTTTCTTTCTTTCTTTCTTTCTTTCTGTCTTTCTTTCCTTTCCTATGTATGTTGGTGTTTTTTTCTTCATTCCTGTCTTTCGCTGTCTCTTCTTTTGCGACTTTCTTTCTTTCTTTCTGTCTTTCTTTCCTTTCCTATGTATGTTGGTGTTTTTTTCTTCATTCCTGTCTTTCGCTGTCTCTTCTTTTGCGACTTTCTTTCTTTCTTTCTTTCTGTCTTTCCTTTCCTATGTATGTTGGTGTTTTTTCTTTTTTCTTCATTCCTCTCTTTCGCTGTCTCTTCTTTTGCGACTTTCTTTCTTTCTTTCTTTCTGTCTTTCCTTTCCTATGTATGTTGGTGTTTTTTCTTTTTTCTTCATTCCTCTCTTTCGCTGTCTCTTCTTTTGCGACTTTCTTTCTTTCTTTCTTTCTGTCTTTCCTTTCCTATGTATGTTGGTGTTTTTTCTTTTTTCTTCATTCCTCTCTTTCGCTGTCTCTTCTTTTGCGACTTTCTTTCTTTCTTTCTGTCCTTTCCTATTTATGTTGGTGTTTTTTTCTTCATTCCTGTCTTTCGCTGTCTCTTCATTTGCGAATTTATTTCTTTCTTTTTTTCTTTCTTTCTGTCTGCTCCTTTCATTCATATTGTTTGTGCTCTTTTTTTCATTCCTGTCTTCCGTTGTCTCTTTATTTGGCATTTTCTTTCTTTCATTCTTTCTTTCTTTCTTTCCTGTGTATTTTGGTGCTCTTTCTTCATTCCTGTCTTCTGCTGTCTCTTTATTTGGCATTTTCTTTCTTTCATTCTTTCTTTCTTTCTTTCTTTCCTGTGTATTTTGATGCTCTTTCTGCATTCCTGTCTTCCGCTATCTTTTTATTTGGCATTTTCTTTCATTCTTTCTTTCTTTCCTTTCCTATGTGTTGGTGTTTTTTCTTCATTCTCGTATTTCGCTGTCTCTTTATTTGGCATTTTCTTTCTTTTATTCTTTCTTTCTTTCTTTCCTGTGTATATTGGTGCTCTTTCTTCATTCCTGTCTTCCGCTGTTCCTTAATTTGTCATTTTCTTTCTTTTCTCTCATATTTTTATTTCGTTTTTTTTCTTCATTCCTTCCTTCGTTCCTTCTTTTCTTTCTTCTATCTTTTCTTTCTTATTTTTCCTTTTCATCCTTTCTTTCTTCACTTTTTTTTTCATTTTTTTCTTTCTTCTTTCCATCCTTTCTTCTTTCTCTTTTTTTCCTTTTTTTTTCTTCCTTTCGTGCTTGTTTTTTCATTTGTCTTTGTTTCTGTGTTTCTTTGCTCCTTTATTTCATGGCCAACAGATTCAAAGATTCAAGCGTCATTTGATCCGAAATGTTATTGCTAAGTGGACAGCTGTCCTTCATCGCAGTGTTTATTTGTATTTGTATTTCTTTTTACCACAACAGATTTCTCTGTGTGAAATTCGGGCTGCTCTCCTCAGGGAGAGCGCGTCGCTACACCACACCGCCACTTTTTACCCTGCGTGCAGTTTTATTTGTTTTTCCTATCGAAGTGGATTTTTCTACAGAATTTCGCCAGGAACAACCCTTTTGTTGCCGTGGGTTCTTTTACGTGCGCTAAGTGTATGCTGCACATGGGACCTCGGTTTATCGTCTCATCCGAATGACTAGCGTTCAGACCACCACTCAAGGTCTAGCGAGGGGGAGAAAATATCGGCGGCTAAGCCGTGATTCGAACCAGTGCGCTCAGATTCTCTCGCTTCCTAGGCGGACGCGTTACCTCTAGGCCATCACTCCACTTAGTCTCACAACCAAGTTGTTTTTTTTTGTTATTGTTGTTGTTGTTTTTTGTTGTTTTTTTTGCTTGTTGTTTGTTTGTTGTTTCTGTTGTTGTTTTTTTTATGTCTTTCAGCAAGCCTTGACTTTTTTTTCTCTTTTTTTCTGCAGGTTAAGATGCCCGCACTGTCTGTGGTGTTTTGTTGTGGTGATTAGGTAGTGAAGTGTGACGTTGTGAACACTGGGATGGGCACTAGCTGGCCCCATTCCGTAATGTCATTTACCCTGTGTACGGCCTTTCCTGTGTCTTTTGCGTGGCTTTGAAGCATTTTTAGCCTTCTTTTATGGGTTTTTGTTCTTGTGGGATTATCAGTTAGGCGTCCTAAGGGAGGTTAACAGTTAAGATAATATGTTGTGAATTGTGTTATTTTGCAGTGGTATTTTTAGATATAGACAGACACATATAGATGTGTGTGTGTGTGGCAGTATTGTGTTTTTCGCGGTTGAAATTTGCATTTAGCTGGGCAGTCCTGATAATGGCCTTGAACAACAGTTTGCTGGAGCATAAGCAGAGATGTTTTCTTCTTCTTCTTCTCTTCCTCCTCCTTCTTCTTCTTCTCTTCCTCCTCCTCCTTCTTCTTCTTTTCTTCCTCCTCCTCCTTCTTCTTCTTCTTCTTCTCTTCCTCCTCCTTCTTCTTCTTCTCTTCCTCCTCCTCCTTCTTCTTCTTCTTCTTCTCTTCCTCCTCCTCCTCCTCCTTCTTCTTCTTTTCTTCCTCCTCCTCCTTCTTCTTCTTCTTTTCTTCCCCTCTCCTTCTCCTCGTCCTGTTCCGCCTCCTCCTTCTTCTTCTCATTGAACGTTTACGACGAAGCGAACCAATATTAAAACATCGTGAAAATAAAGGGGCCTGAGAGTACAGCCACGTCATGAAAATGTTGACAGGTTTCTCTCTCTCTCTCTCTTTGTTTTTGTTTGTTTGGGTTTTTTTAATAATTATTTTATTTATTTTATTTTGTCTTTTTTTTTACTTCCCTGTTATGTATCTCTACTAACACCATGCTTTCATTTTATTTTAGTATTGTGTAGTGTAGACCCTATTCAGGGCGGGGACTGGATGTAAAAAAAAAAAAAAAAAAAAAAAAAAAAAAAAAAGCACACTAGTGCTTATCTATTATCCTCGAAATAAAGAAATTTGTCTTGTCTTGTCTTGTCTTGTCTTGTCTCCCTCTCCCAATTCTAGACTGGCCGTGCAAGTCGGTGTTAACGGAAGACAACGGTCAGATAGCCTCCCCGTCCTGGCCCCTACAGTACCCCCCTCTCCTGGACTGTCGGTGGACCGTTCGGGCCCCTCCACATGCGCGCGTGCTCCTGCAGTTCACCTCCGTTGATCTGGACGCCCAGAGCTTTGGGGGCTGCTCTGGTGGTCAGTTTGACGTCCTAGAGGTAAGAGCCTTACGCTTTGTGTGTGAATAAAAACGGTGATGTTGATGGTTTTTTGTTGGGTTTTTTTTTGTTTTTGTTTTTCTAGTGAACCTTTTGATTTTATTTCTTTGAAAAAAAAAATCAAGTGACAAGATAACCGACGAACCTGGGCACTAGCATCATTATTTCATGATGTTAACTTTATGCTGTGTTATTTGATATCCTTTCATGATACTAACTGTGTGTTATATCAGTTCAGCTCCTTCTATACACACACACACACATATATATATATATATATATATATATGTATGTATGTATGTATGTATACATATGTAATTGTGTGCACGAACTTAAGGCCTGACAAGCGCGTTGGGTTAAGCTGCTATCAGGAATCTACCTAGCATATGTGGTGCAGCGTTTCTGGATTCGTCCGAACGCAGTGACGGCTCCTTGGAGAACTGAAACAAACAACACCCCCCCCCCCCCTCCAGCCCCCACCCCCACCCCCCACCCCCAAAAAAAGAAACTGAAACATCAACAGCCTGAAATGAAAGTTTGAGAACATATTTTCCAGACCAGACCCGAAAACGTTATTTAGTGATTTACAAAATACTTGTGTTTATTCTTCGTAAAGTATGAAAGTGCACGTCAAAGAAAAAAAAAAAAAAAAAGAAAAGAAAAAGAAAAAAAAAAGAGAAAGAAAAAAGAAAAAAATCAACTCTGATTATGAACGTTGCCCGTCACATTGACTACACAGACAAGCACTGCCCACAGTTTTCCCCCACTCAAGACGGAATTAGCAGTGTTTACAACAAGGCGTAGACGTTAATTCCACCACTCACAAGGAGCAGCAGAGGAGAAGAAATGTGGATTATAGTCGATTCACCGCTGTTTCAAAAAAGAAAAAAAATCAGTGTCATTTCTCCATGAAGAAAATTGTGCAGTTTCCAAGTGGCCCTTTTTAGGTCAACCCTGTGTGTGGTTGTTGTTGTTTTTTCCCCTCAAGACACACAACTCTGTTGAAAAGCGATAAATAAAAAAGGTATAAGGTGACTGCAGAGTCCATAAAGATTATGGAAACTGCAGGTTGTAAAAGGGCCATGCCAGTCTAGTTTATGGAAAGTGCAGGTTGTAAACTACCCTCCCTATTGCCGCCAACACTCCACTCATTCATCGTGCAGGTTTTTGACGGGGACTCCCCGGCCTCCAAGTCGCTGGCCAAGCTGTGTGGACGAGGCGGCGGCGCGACGACCTTCACCTCCGAGGGTCGCGCGCTGGTCGTGACCTTCCGCACCGATGCACACGTGCAGAGAACGGGCTTTCACGCCGCTTACAAGTTCCTGTACATGTCCACCACCACCACCACCACCACCACCACCACTTCCAGCACCACTGCCTCCACCTCCACTACTGCGGCTGTTGCAGCTGCTGCTGCTTCCAGGTTGGTCTTTAGCAATGTAGTGTTGTGAATGTCAAATTACCATTCATGTTACCATGATTATTATGTGCATGCTGTATTGATATAACGTCTTCACCCTCCTACAGAAAGCCCAAGCTAGGTAGGCTGGACATGTGGTCAGAATGCCAGACAGTCGAATGCCTAAGTAGCTGCTGTACGGAGAAGTGTGTCAAGGCAAGCGCTTAGTTGGAGGGCAGAAGAAACGCTACAAAGACTGCCTCAAAGCGTCCTTCGAAGACCTGGGCGTCGCGTCAACATCAGCACGTGGGAGACGCTTGCTCTGGACCGTCCAGCTTGGCGCAGCAAGATCACCACAGGAGCTCGTGCAGCTGAAGCCAGGCGCATCACCGAGGCGCAACGAAAACGTGCTGTGCGCAAGGCCCGAGCAACCATCCACTGCCCTTCGAGGGCTGGATGAAAAAAAAAGCATTGTCTTGCTTACTCTATAACGCTCATAAAATAAATTTCATTCAATTCTCTCTCTCTCTCTCTCTCTCTCTCTCTCTCTATTTATCTATCTATCTGTGTGTGTCTGTCTGTCTCTCTCTCTCACTTGCTTTCACTCTCTGTTTCTCTCTGTCTGTCCATCTCTCTCTCTCTCTCTGTCTCTGCCTGTCTGTCTCTGTCTGTCTGTCTGTCTCCGTCTCTCTCTCAGTAATAATAATGACACGCAGACAATACTATTCATCATGATGAAGATAACAAAAATTGACGATAGGGAAATGGAAAGTTTTACATATGTAACTATCACAGATAATGGACATGAAAACAGTAAGGCGATAACCATTTCCTTCATCAACACTTCAAACACATTCACTTGTCTAGTGGCCACGTTCGTTATGAGGTCTACACTTAGCTGCAAGACCAGTCAACATAGTCAACATTTCTGTGTGACAAATGGTATGTGAGCAAGCTGAGAGTGAACATTGGAGTGTGCAGGAGTATTTCCCAGGTATTAAGAGAGCTCGTGGAACAGGCAGGAAATTAGTCCTGTCTTGCAGGTGACCTCCCTTCTTTATCCACTCTTCCTGGCAGAGAGATCGATATGCTTTGTGTTCCTTGAGAGCGGAGGGCGGGGGAAATACCAGACGATGGCTCTAGTCGATGTACAGTCTGTGTGTGTGTGTGTGTCTTCTCTCTCTCTTATATATATATATATATATATATATATATATATATATATATATATATATATATATATATAAGCGCTTTGATTTGTCTCTGCACAAGATTCAGCGCTATATAAATACCCATTATTATGATTATTATTATTTGTGTGTGTGTGTGTGTGTGTGTGTGTGTACACTTGTATACACATATGTATGTGTGTTATACATGCACGTGTGTATGCATCATTGTTAGCATTATTAGTACTATCGTGTAATTCACAACCCACAGAGCAGTTACATTGTCTCCCGAGATAGACGGATGTTTTTCTGTGGTGTCAGTGGTGGTGGTGGTGGTAGCAGTAGGAGTAGGGGTAGGAGCTGTAGTAGGACTAGTAATAGAAGTAGCAGAAGTCGTGTTTGTGTTGTTTTTTTTTGCTGTGAATGGTGTTCTCCTTTGCTTTAGAAGTAGTAGTAGTAGTGGTGGTGGTGGTGGTGGTGATACTATTACTGTTGCTGTTGTTATTGTTTTTGGCGTTATTATCATCATCATCATCATCATTATCATTATTATCATCATCATCATTATCATTATCATCATCATCATCATCAGTTATCCGAATGAATGTAACCATGTTCTACACAATTGATCAAGAGCAATGTGTACGACGTGTATGGGATCTTCGACATGCGCGATAATAAATTGTACAAGTTATCACACGTTCATATAATAATAATAATAATGATAATAATAATGATATTTATATAGCGCTGAATCTTGTGCAGAGACAAATCAAAGCGCTTTCGCACCAGTCATTCACACGCATGCATAACTATAAAACTGTAGAAACTAAAGACAAGGAAGGGCAGGCAAAGAAGGCTATTTTGGGAAGAGGTGGGTGTTAAGGCCAGACTTGAAAGAGCTGAGTGTGGAGACTTGACGAAGCGAAAGAGGAAGTCCATTCCAATCGCAAGGTCCAGAGACAGAGAAAGAAAGGCGGCCAACAGTCGAGTGTTTGAATCTGGGTATGCGCAACTGCTATTTCTCCTCTTTTTTTCTCTTTTCTTTTCTCTCTTTTCTTTTCTTTTTTTCAATCTTTTCCATTCTTTTTTTTTTCTTTAATGTATTCTTCGATTTCACATAAAACATTGCATTCATAAAAAGACACTGGTAACAAACTTTAGAGAGAGAGAGAGAGAGAGAGAGAGAGAGAGAGAGAGAGAGAGAGAGAGAGAGACGAAAATTTAACCATAATTAAACAATCTTCTTTCTCTTTTCTTTTTCTTTTTTTCTCTCTCCATAGTTCAACGACGGACGGCGGCGGCGGCAACAAGCACTTCCGGGACATGATGACGTCACTGACGGCACAGTTCGTGGAGCCCCGTCGTGACGTCCTCCACCACTGGCGCTTCAGCACGCCCCCCCTGGCGGCAGCGGGCAGCACCACCAAGGGACTTCCTGTTGATGAAGGTGGGGGGGCGGTGCTTGGGGTAGGGGCGGTGGGGGGCGTGGGGGGTAGGGGTGAGGGTAGGATGGGGGCGTGGGGGGATAGGGGTGAGGGTGTGGGGTGTGGGGGTGAGGTTGTGTGTCATGGCACTGTTCTTGTCTGGCTGGCTCCCTTTCGTTTCTCCCTTTTTTCGTTTGTTTGTGTCTGCTTGTTTGTTTGTATTTGTTTGTGTCTCTTTGTGTCTGTGTTTGTTTTGTTTGTGTCTGTTTGTGTTTGTTTCTCTGTTTGTGTCTGTGTTTGTTTGTTTGTGTCTGTTTTTGCCCGTTTTTTGTGTCTGTTTGTTTGCGTCTGTTTGTATTTGTTTGTGTCTGTTTGTTTGCGTCTGTCTGTTTGTTTGCGTGTGTCGGTTTGTGTTTGTTTGTTTCTCTGTTTCTGCCTGTGTCTGTCTGTCTGTGTGTGTTTGTTTGTGTCTGTTTGTGTGTGTGTGTGTGTCTGTTTGTTTGTGTGTGTTTGTTTGTGTCTGTTTGTGTGTGTGTGTCTGTGTCTGTTTGTTTGTGTCTGTTTGTTTGTGTCTGTTTGTGTCTGTTTGTTTGTTTGTGTCTGTTTGTTTGTGTCTGTCTGTTTGTGTCTGTTTGTGTCTGTTTGTGTCTGTTTGTTTGTGTCTGTTTGTTTGTGTCTGTTTGTTTGTTTGTGTGTGTCTGTTTGTGTCTGTTTGTTTGTGTCTGTTTGTGTCTGTTTGTTTGTTTGTGTCTGTTTGTGTCTGTTTGTTTGTTTGTGTCTGTTTGTGTCTGTTTGTTTGTTTGTGTCTGTTTGTTTGTGTCTGTGTCTGTGTGTTTGTTTCTGTCTGTCCGTGTCTCTTTGCATGTATGTCTCTTTTGTGGAGGGTACAAAGACGAAATTCATGCACTAGCAATTTGTTAGCAATACGATTTTATTGCGAGAAAGAAATACTTATCGAAGCATATACAAAATTTAAGGATTCCCATATTACCCCCACTTACTTCAAAATGTCAACAGCATTGTGTCAAGAGATGTAGTAATGTTTTTTGGGTGTTTTTTTTATGCGTTAAAACAGAAAGCAGAAAGCGCTCAGTCTTTGATGAAAGACATGTTTGTCAACTACCCATAGCTTTTTATTTAGTTTTGTTATATTATCAGTTTATTCTGTCCAACATTTTGTTGTTCATCCAACTCTGGGTTCGCTTTTCATATCTGTGTGTGGGGGTGTAACACGTGCATTCATATGTATACAGGTCAGTGTCCTTACATCAAAACAGTTCTGAGTTCTCTGTGTTCTCTCTCGATCTCCATCTGTTTCTCTCCCACCCCTCTTTCTCTCTCTCTCTCTCTCTCTCTCACTCTCACTCTCTATCTCTCTGTTCATCGTTTTTGTTCATTACTATGTTGTTACTGGTTATCCATTGTTCACATTTCCTTTCACGAAGAGCTAAGACCAAAAGTGAATAAACCATCTCTGTCTCTCTGTCTGTCTGTCTGTATGTATGTATGTATCTCTCTTTCTCTCTGGTTCTCACCTTCCCAACGTCCCTCCCTCCCCCCTTTCCTGCCCCCTGACTCCCGTTCACACGCTGTTATTATAGTTGGATTGATGGCACGAAAGTTTGATGAAGTTAAAAGTTAATAAAAACTCCTTTCTCTTCATCCCCACTCTCTCTCTCTCTTTCCCTCTTTCTGTCTCTCTCAGCCTCTTCCTATCCCTCTCTCTGTGTCTCTCTCTCAGCTTCTCCCTCTCCCCCATCACCCCCCGCTCTCTCTCTCTCTCTCTCTCTCTCTCTCAGCCCCTCCCTATATCTCTCTCTCTCAGCCTCTTCCTATCCCTCTCTCTCTGCCTCAGCCTCCCCTCCCGCCCCCCTCCCCCCGCTCTCTCTCTCTCTTTCTCTCTCAGCCCTCCCTATCTCTCTCTCTCTCTCAGCCTCTCCCTTCCCCCTTCTCCTCCCCTCTCTCTCCTTCGCTAACTCGCTCTCTCGCCCCCCCCCCCCGCCCCCCGCCCCCCACCCCCCACCTCTCGTCATCTGAACCCTTGAATTATAAGTTTGGATCGATGGCGCAAAATTTTGATTAAGTTTGGAGTTTAATAACGTCGTTTGATGATTTCGGCGAAATATGAGAGGAAAAGAAACCAAGATCGTTATCTTGTTGATGATGTTGCTGTTGCTGTTGTTGTTGCTGCTGCTGCTGCTGCTGCTGCTGCTGCTGTTATTGTTTCTGCTGTTGTTGTCTCCCAAAGGAGTACAAAGCTATCTGACGTGCCAGAGATATTATTGCCGAGGCCACAAATCATCGTGATGAGATATTCATATTCCTCACTCCCCACTACCTCACCCCGCCCACCTCTCACCCAGCGCCAGAAAACAAGCCAGGAATGTTTTCGCAGTTAAAAATTGCAATTCATCAACTTTTTTTTTTCCTTCTTCTTTTTGTTTTGTTTTTGTGTTTTTCTTCTTCTTTTTTTTTGTTTCTCTATGTTTTGTAATTTTCTCGCCTCTTCTGGTTGAAGATCACTAGCTACAAAAAAAACAACAAAAAAACATAAACAACATTTTTTTTTTCAATTGCCATAATGGCTTTAGAATCGTGCGTTTAACGTTTGAAACGCTTATTTATTTATTTATTTATTTATTTGTTGTTGTTGTTTTTCGTTACTGTTTTGGCTTTTTTTTTTTTTTTTAGAATATCAGCGAATGAGAAAAATGGAAAAAGGACATTCATATTACTGGGCCGTGCCCAAAAGGACATAGCGCTTGCCTTGAAAACTAAAACTCCCCGCTAACTCTTTCATGTGAACGATAACCGACCTCTGTCTCTGTCTGTCTCTCTCTCTGTCTCTCTCTCTCCCGCTCTGTCTTTTTAGCACGATGAAACAGACTTTGTACTATGCTGTACTGGAAAAAAAAAACACCCAAATAATGTGATCATATTTTGTGTCCTGGTCTATTTCTCTACGTTTCTGCTTTTTCCTACGTCACTCTCTGTATCTCTGTTTCTCTCCCTGTATGTGTGTGTGTGTGTGTGCGTGTGTGTGTGTGTGTGTGTGATTGTGCGTGTGTGTGCGTTTCTGTGCGTGTCTCTATATGTCTCTCTCTGCCTCACCATCAACACACTCACACACACGCACACGCACGCACGCACACACACACACACACACACACTCACTTCATCCATCCATCCCCTCTCCCGTCTGTCACCCTCTCCCCGCCCCGCCCCCCGCACTCTCCCTCCCCCCGCGCCTCCCCCCCACCCACCCCCCAGTCTCACATTATTATCAAGTTGGGGATTCATGGCACACAATTCCGATCATATCTGAAATTTAATGATGCCTTTCCCCTACCCTCACGGCGAATGAGAGGCAAGGGAACCCAGCAAATTATCTTAAGTCTGTGCCGAAAGGAATACGGAGATACCGCACGCGCCCTTGATAAACCCCGAAACGCTGAGCGAGATATTCATGTCTTCCCAAGCGTTGGAAATAATTTTGTTGTTGTTGTTGTTGTTGCTGGGTTGTTGTTTTGTTTCTTTCAGTACTCTTTCTGTAACGCTCCGCATTTGAGATTTCATTGTCAGAAATGTGGAAAACTGATACCCCCCCCCCCCCCCCCCAAAAAAAAAATTGTATTCAATTTTCAAAGCCTGATTCCCAAAATGGCTTCAGAATCAAACTCAGTGGAAACCTTGTTGAATAGAAGAGAGCTTTAAAAACAAAATTCGATGTAAGAATTCAGGTTTTGACTTTCTTTTTCTTTTTTTTTACGGCGCAATAGCCGAGTGGTTAAAGGATTTGGATTTAAATCTGGGGGTACCGGGTTCGCATGGGTTGTTGTTTTATTGTTTCACTATTATTCTAACCACCACGTCGTTTGAGCCGTACAGTTCATGATAAACATTCCAGTGTGCTCTCTCTCTCTCTCTCTCTCTCTCTCTCTCTCTCTCTCTCTCTCTCTATCTCTCTTCTCTCTCTGTCTCTCTCTGTCTCTGTCTCTCTCTCTCTCTCCTTCTCTCTCTCAATTAATTAAACAGACTTTGCTTACTTAATGTTGCCTTCAACCAAAAAAAAAAAAAAACCAAAAAAATCTCTGAGATAGTTTGCGGGATCGCTTATAAAATGTCTCTGTCTCTCTGTCTCCACCCCCTTCGTTCTCCCTGTCACCCCGCATCCCCCCACCCTCCCTCGCACCCCCCTCTTTCTCACCCTTCTTCATTCTTCATTCCCTCTTCCACGGCATTGTCAGTGTGGATTGATGGTTTTAAAGTTTGATGACATTTTAAAAGAGATGATTAAGAGACGATTAATGAAGTTCACTCTCTCTCTCTGTCTCTCTCTCTCTCTCTGTCTCTCTCTCACTCTGTGTGTGTGTGTGTGTGTGTGTCTGTCTGTCTGTGTCTGTCTGTCTGTCTGTCTCTTACACACAGACACACACACACTCCTCTCTTTCTCTCTCTTCTCACTCTCTCACACACACACGCACACACACACACACTCTCTCTCTCTTTTTCTCCTCTCTCTCTCTCTCGCTCTCTTTTAAACGCTGAATCCCAACTCCCCATTGAAATGAACCTCATGTGTTTCTTCAATGAACCATCATCATCATCATCATTCTCTCTCTCTCTCTCTCTCTAACTCTCTATCTATCTACCTACCTATCTATCTGTCCGTCCGCCTCCCTCTTGCTCTCTTTCTCTCTCTCTCTTTCTCACGCTGTCCATAATTTTACCCTCTCTCTCTCTCTCTCTCTCTCTCTCTCTTTCTCACCCTCTCCGTAATTTTATCCCCAACCCCACCCCCTCTCTCTCTCACTCTCTTCCTTCCATCCTTTCCTTTCCCTCTCAGTTTATCAGTTGTTTTTTTTCCATAAGCTTGATTATTCAGTAGGAATGAAGTTATAACATTCAGATGACGTTTGAATTTCAATGTATGAATACGGTTGTTTCTACGATCACGGCAAAATATGAGAAACGGAACCCATGCCGTTTTCAGTTGTTGTTTTTTCTTCTTTCCGAAAGGAGTGCAAAGCCATCGCTTGTGTCTGAGACACATCAAGCATACAAATCATCTTTTCGAGATATTCATATCTCCCTCAGCGCTGGAATGCCAAGAATGTTGTTTTTGTTGTCAGAAATTTCATCCGTACCTCCTTCAACTTTGTGCATTCGTGATACACATTATTGGCGGCAAAGATATATGAGAAAACTTGTTTTCGCAACACAATACAGCATTATTCAACACATCGCATCACATCACATCACATCGCAACACAATACAGCATTATTCAACACATCGCATCACATCACATCACATCGCAACACAATACAGCATTATTCAACATATCACATCGCAACACAATACAGTATTCAACACATCGCATCACATCACTTCACATCGCAACACAATACAGCATTATTCAACATATCGCATCGCAACACAATACAGTATTATTCAACATATCGCATCACATCACATCGCAACACAATACAGCATTATTCAACACATCGCATCACATCACATCGCAACACAATACAGCATTATTCAACACATCGCATCACATCACATCACATCGCAACACAATACAGTATTCAACACATCGCATCACATCACATCACATCGCAACACAATACAGCATTATTCAACATATCACATCGCAACACAATACAGTATTCAACACATCGCATCACATCACTTCACATCGCAACACAATACAGCATTATTCAACATATCACATCGCAACACAATACAGTATTATTCAACACATCGCATCACATCACATCGCAACACAATACAGCATTATTCAACACATCGCATCACATTGCATCGCAACACAATACAGCATTATTCAACACATCGCATCAAATTACATTACAACACAATACAGCATTATTCAACATATCACATCGCAACACATCACATCGCAACACAATACAGCATTATTCAGCACATCGCATCACATCACAACGCAACACAATACAGCATTATTCAACACATCGCATCACATCACATCACATCGCAACACAATACAGCATTATTCAACACATCGCATCACATCACATCGCAACACAATACAGCATTATTCAACACATCACATCACATCATATCGCAACACAATACAGCATTATTCAACATATCGCGTCACATTGCATCGCAACACAATACAGTATTATTCAACATATCACATCACATTACATCGTAACACAATACAGCATTATTCAACACATCGCAATACATCACATCGCAACACTATACAGTATTATTCAACACATCGCATCACATCACATCGCAACACAATACAGCATTATTCAACACATCGCATCACATCGCATCGCAACACAATACAGTATTATTCAACACATCGCATCACATTACATCGCAACACAATACAGCATTATTCAACACATCACATCACATCACATCGCAACACAATACAGCATTATTCAACACATCGCATCACATCACATCGCAACACAATACAGCATTATTCAACACATCGCATCACATCACATCGCAACACAATACAGCATTATTCAACATATCACATCGCAACACAATACAGTATTCAACACATCACATCACATCGCAACACAATACAGCATTATTCAACACATCGCATCACATCACATCGCAACGCAATACAGCATTATTCAACGCATCGCATCACGTTACATCGCAACGCAACACAGTGCAACGCAGCGTACAGCACAGCTGTTACCGTTTGCCTCAAGAAGGGAGTTTTCTGACCATTCATTCCACTTGTATTGTGCATTGTGTTTGGGGCATATCTGTTATGCATGTGTGGGTGTATGTGTGAATGTGTGTCTTCATGTTTTATATTTATTTGCTTATTTATCATCATTGTTGTCTTATTTATTTAATTATTTATTTATTATTATTATTATTATTTTATCATTATTTTCATTACTACTAATTTTTTTTTGTATCATAATTATTATTTATTTATTTATGTATGTACGCTTATCTATATTTTTTTTCTCAAGGCCTGACTAAGCGCGTTGGGTTACGCTGCTGGTCAGGCATCTGCTTGGCAGATGTGGTGTAGCGTATATGGATTTGTCCGAACGCAGTGACGCCTCCTTGAGCTACTGAAACTGAAACTGAAACTGTGTATTGCATCTCCTATGGTGGCCATTGCTATGTCACGCACGTTGCTTCATCATTCCATGATGTCGTGGCAAAGACCCAGCTACTTTACAGCTCCACTTGCGTTCACGCGCTTTGCTTGAAAAGAAAACGGAATGTTTTGTGTTGGAAGTTTCTATAGGGTTGGATATCAGCGTCAAAAACGTCACGATTGTTGTTCTGGCAATACGGAAGTGTCACAGATTATTTGTTTTTCAGGGTTGAAAATTAGAATGTTCATCTTTTGCGGCTTGTGGTTCTCCAGTTTGATATTCTGCTTAGTCGTCTCTCTCTCTCTCTCTCTCTCTCCCCCCCCCCCCCCCCCCCCCCCATCTGCATATTTTTTAAATTATATATTCGTAAATGAATGTGTAATGATGCGAGTAAGTTTGATTTGTTTTACTTTCGTGCATGTATGAATATGTGTCTAGACACTTTCGGCCTTTCAACGCTAACAAGTGTCCATACTTTGTGTGCAACAATTAGTCGACGAGAGCGGAGACTACCTGGGCCCGATCCTCCAGCCCAGCAACCAGGTGTCGGAGACGTTTGTCCGCACCATGTGGACCCTGGTGGTCTGCCTCGTCCTCATGCTGGTGCTGGTGCTCGCCATCCTCATCTTCGTCTGCCGTCACTACAGGTAGGTCTCTTTCGCCGCCACAGGCCACTTAAAGTCGACTGGACAGTTCATCGCCATTGGCGACTTTAGTCAACGAGACTGTTCACTGCCATAGGCCGTTTTAGTCGACTGGACAATCCACCAGCATAAGTGACTTAAGTAGACTAGACTTTTCACCGCCATAGGCCGCTATGGTTGTGACCAGACAGTTCGCCGCCGTTAGCCACTGCAGTTGAATGGACAGTTCACCGCCACAGGCCACTGTTGTTGACCAGACAGTTCACAGTTCACCGCCATACACCATTTTAGTTGACTGGACAGTTCACAGTTTACTGCCTTAGGCGACCTTATTCGACCAGACAGTTCACCGCCATAGGCCACTTCAGTTGACTGGACAGTTCACAGTTCAGTCGACTAGACTCTTCACCACCATCTTCGTCTTCCTATACTACAGGTAGGTCCAGCATCATAAGGACCGTTTTGCCGCCACGGGTGACTTTAGTCATCACGACAATTCACCGCCACATGCCACCAAAGGCGATTAGACTGTTCACTGCCATTGGCGACTCTAGTTAACCAGACAACTCACCGCCATAGACGACTTTTGTCGACTGGGTGTTTCACCACCGTTGGCGACTTTAGTCGTGTGGGGGGATGGGGGGGGGGGGCGAGGATATGTGTGTGTGTGGATATGTGTGTGTGTGTGTCTGTCTGTCTGTCACAGGGGGATGGGTGGGTAGATATCAACTTTCCTATTCGATCATTTACCAACATCATAGTCAGAGCCTGTACTTTTCTTCCCATCAACATCAGTTTCAGTTTTAGTAGCTCAAGGAGGCGTCACTGCGTTCGGACAAAACCATATACGCTACACCACATCTGCCAAGCAGATGCCTGACCAGCAGCGTAACCCAACGCGCTTAACATCAAAGATAATCAAATCATCGGATGTATATCAGTAATGGATGATGAACAAGCGTTTAGTGTTTCCACCCATAGTTTGACTTGTCACTGCGATGCACAGATCCGTAAATGAACCGGTCTGAATTCTTTGTAGGTCCTCAGCAAGTCTCAGTTGAAGTTTCTCAATGAGGCGTCACTGCGTTTAGACAAATCCATCAAATACATCACACCTGTCAGTCCTTAACTGCATTCATTTCTGTATGCATATATATATATGTGTGTGTGTGTGTGTGTGTGTGTTCTGCAGAATTTTGCAAGAAGACAACTCTCTCGTTGAAACGAGTTCTTTTTCAGTGCGCCAAGTGCGTGCTGCACACGGGACCTCGGTTTATGTCCTCACCCGAACAACACACTCAGTTTGATTTTCCGGTCAAACGTAGGAGAAACGGCGAGAGCGGGATTCGAACTCAGACCCATGGGGACTCCTCTGTATTTGGCAGACGAGCGTCGTAACCATTCTGCCACCTTCCTTCTCCGTTTATTTGTCATGGAGGAGGTGTAACCCCTTAGATTCTAATCTCTGGCATCAGACATTATTTTACTTCAATGTTGATGCCTTGTATGTTTTCCTGGAGAGTACAGAACTTTAAATTTATCCCAGAACAGTATGTCCTTTCGCTTTCTTTTCTCATTGAATCAACGAATATTTAACATTGTTTATCAACATTACAGGCAGATTATGAGACACGGGTGAGATCCTTTTCTCATCCTACGTTTAGATACGTCTTTGTTTGATTTAAGTGTTTAGCTTGGATGATATAGTTCGTGACACCAGCAGGTTTAGTAGTCTGTGGTGGATTAAGTGTTTAGCTTAGATGATATAGTTAGTGACACTAGCGCGTTAGGAGTTCAGTAGGACAGCACAGTTTGCTTTCTTGATGTTTCTTTTTTCAATTCTTTCTTTCTTTCTTTCTTTCTCTTCTTCTTCCTTTACTTCTGCTCCCCCTACTTTTCTGTTCTTCTGTCCCCCTAACCCCCCCCCCCCACCTCCCCCCTGAATTTCGTTCTTTCTTGTTGTTGTGTCTACTTTGATATTTTTTGTTTGTTTTATGTTTTTGGTTTTGTTGTCTTTCCGTTTACACTTTGTTTTTGTTTTTTTGCATATCCGTCAACACTTCTGTTCGCTAATGTTCTGTTTTGCTGTGTCCCTGCTTTCAGTTCTTTTTACGTTCTGTATTGAATTAAAAAAAAAAGAGAGAGAGAGAGAGAATCCTGAAGACTTCGCCCAATCCCACACATTCCTCTCTCTCTCTCTCTCTCTCTCTCTCTCTCTCTCTCTCGTATTTTAGAGTAGTTCTACTGTACAATATTTAAATGTTATCAGATGAGATTAACGAATGTTGTAGACGGAATATTTTTTGCCTTGGAAAAGAGATTGAAACTGTAAAAGATTATGACTGTGTGATATTTACATTAACTGTAGATTGGAATGGTGAGTGTTACTTGTCTCTAATCGGTTGGTGGATTTTTTGTTTGTTGTTGTTGTTTTTGCATGTTCTCTGCTGATTCTCCACAAATAACGTCATCATCTCCATACAATCACCTTCTTACCTCGTGCCGTAATGTAGACAGCCTAGAAATGTTGTTATAAATGTATTATGTCTGCAAATCTTTAAGATATTCTGAAGAGCAAAAGCGGGTAAATGCTCTCCTTGACACCTGAGTAACTTTGAATGAAAGAAATGCATCGACCCTCCGCTCTCATACGACCTTGATTTCGGGTATGTCTCTTCCATTAACTCCAGTAACTGGTCATTGTTTCCCCCACAGGACGGGTTTACCAGCATATGCTTCCTCGTATGAACAAATATCGCTTTATCTTTGAAAAGGGAATCCACAAAAAAAATGTGTGAGAACAAGGTCAGTAGGCGAATGATTGTGATAAAAATCTTGCTTTCTCAACCCCTGCCCCCCGCCTCACACACACACACGCACGCACGCACACACACACACACTCCCAGGGGGAGGCGGGGGGTGGGGGTGTCATGAAAAAAAAAAGAATAATGAATTTCGTAAACTCGTTTTGTGAAAAAAAATGAATGCTACGTTTTCTGACTTGATGTCTGAATGTGCTCATTTGATAGTTAGAAGCTTGGTCGGGCTTTAGTTCTGACTTGCACGTTTGACTTCGTCACTTGTGAACTGTTTGTTTTGACCATTCGTGCTCATCATTCGGACCGTTGTTTGTAGCTGTGTCTTCTTGGCCTTCGTCGGCATTGTTTAAGGGTTTAAAGTGGAAGGAAAATTTCACAAGACGTTCTTTCGATTAACTGTTTCCATTCATGAGACTTCGGTATACCTTGGTATCGTTGTTTGCATGCTTTCAACCTGTCTTCGTGTAATTAAACCGATGCAACTTAACTTATATGTGAACTTCTTGTCTCTGCGGACTGTTTTTAAATAACTCTTATTACTTCTTTTTTTTTATGATGCACTTTATTTCCTGAATTAGAAAGCAAAATCATCGCCTTTTTCTCGTTCAGCAATGAGCCATGGGCACTGGTCAGTTTTACGCTTGTAGTTTTGGTCCAGTTTCAGTAGCTCAAGGAGGCGTCACTGCGTTCGGACAAATCCATATACGCTACACCACATCTGCCAAGCAGATGCCTGACCAGCAGCGTAACCCAACGCGCTTTGTCAGGCCTTGAGAAAAAAAAGGTGAATAAATTATAGATAAGCTTACATAAATAAATAATAATTATATTGGTCCGATTCGGTCAGTCTTGGTAGTGACATTTGATTTGCTAAAACACCTGCTTTCTTTGCCTTCTGTCACTTTCTCTCAACAACACTAAGCTGCATGAACCAAGAGGGGAATTTCTTCGAACTGTCTCTTAGATTCGCTGGTTTCCATATCGTCTAACGCTGAAATAGAATCAGAACCCTTTCTTTTTTTTCCATTTAGGTCTACCAAATATTTTTTTAAATGTTTGACATGTGTAATTCACATTAGTCAAAAACATTTTCATGGAAATCGAACTCTTGGTCACTTTTACACAGTTTGGCTTTTAATGTAAATGCCCTTCATTTTCTGTACGTTTGCCAAAATTCATTGCCAAGACATAGCCTTGCTAACTGCAATTGCACTGATGAATTTTGAGGTCCTTTTTTAAAAAAAAATCTAATGTGTCCTTGGACAAATTGACGATTACATGCAATCATATCATTGCTTCAATTGATGGTTGATGTCATGTATGTTCGACGTTTCTTTCTCTTAACATCATGATACACTTGTGAATACTTTCGTATGTACACATT
>NC_134906.1:4387329-4394829 GCF_041734735.1 Babylonia areolata | reverse complement strand
GAGATGGTTTCAACCTGCATAATCTTTCGCTATGGAATAACTAACGTGTATTGTATGTATATATGTGCAGTTGTCAATGTAGTGTGTCGGATGTTTCATTTGAGTATTCATTCTAATATCCAGTGTGACCAGATTTATGTTTTGTGAGTAAAGATATGTCAGGCAAGCATCTGTATTTACTGTACAAAAATGACTATTTGATCTTTTGAAATAATGTTATTTCTTCTTTTTTCTTTTGCATTTATTCTGTGCATTCATTTGACCTCTTGCATTGTTACAATGTTCAATATTGGTAGTTTTTAGAATGGTGTAGATTGAAGCAACGTAAAACTCTTTAAGTGTGTGAAAGGAATTCGTAATACGGTTGTGAAATGTATCGTAGTGAGGGCACAGCAACCTAACACACTGATCACACAGTTTAAAGGAGGTACAAACTGCCGCGATGTTTTTTTTTTGTTGTTGGTTTTTGTTTTTTTTTGTTTTTTTTTTACATTACAGTTATTATTTATTTATTTATTTGTGTAAGCTTATCTATCATTTATTCCCCCTTTTTTTCTTCTTTTTTTTTCCTCAAGGCCTGACTAAGCGCGTTGGGTTACGCTGCTGGTCAGGCATCTGCTTGGCAGATGTGGTGTAGCGTATATGGATTTGTCCGAACGCAGTGACGCCTCCTTGAGCTAATGAAACCGAAACTGAAACTGTTGTTAACGTTAAACCGCTAAGTTCACTTGGTTGCTGGACTTGAGCCCCTCTCAAATATTGAAAGTCTTTTTTTTTCTTTTTTTTTTTTTGCTGCATTGAGCCCCATAAGTATGGAAAGGGTCGGGGAAGATAGAAGGGGGGTACGTCGTGGAAAAAAAAAGTTTTCTATTACCGAGGAGGAGGAGGAGGAGGAGGAGTTTTGTTTAATGTCCCGTCACACATATCGGTGACTGAAGACATTTTGTTAACGTATTTATGAATACATTTTGAGCATTATCTGTTAGAAGGGGGTGGGAGATGTGAATGAATGGAGGGTTGGGGGGGAAACTGGGCAAATGAGGGTGAAATTTAAAAAACATTTCTGAATACAATTACAGGAAATTACTAAAAGGACTTCGTAAAAGAGAAGTCGTTAAACTGACAAGCGAAACAATTGATAATGAATACAAAAAGTCAAAAACATCAACGTTCTCAGTCACTTGTGAAGACACTCTTTCGTGTACGTAAGGCTTCATCAAGCTACAGTCAAAAATTATATGCTTAATTGTCAGCATATGTACTTGACATCAGAACAATACTTGGTCTGCAATGAATGTGATAATAGTCTGAGAGCTAAACTCAGAATTGGTCTGCGAATCGGACCAAAGTCTTGAGAGAGTCAACTGACGAGTTTACACGAGCCACTGCAATCAGCTTATCTTAGTTTTGTATGCATGCTATTCGTCCTGTGTATAATTTTGTTTAATTATGTTTTTGTTCAGGCAGGATTTCGTTTTGTCTCTTCCATGGGAAACTACCATAACTTTTTTTTCCAAGCCGAAGAACAAGTGATCCGACTGCAGAAATATTTCCAAACAATTCAATATGCCCCCACACTTCCCAACGTTTAGAATGATCTCCACCATTTTCCAAGACTTCAGAATGACCCCCACCCCCAGGGTTCCCAAACGTTTAAATTATCCCACAGTTTTCTTTCCTACGGTAAACAATGACAGCACACTTCCACACAAGCTAAAAATAGCCGCACGCCACCACCACCACCACCACCCGCTCTCTTCCCATTCCCCCTCCAACCAAAATTGAAAATGGCCGCAACCCCTCCTCCGCCCCCCTCTTCCCACACAAGCTGAAATCGGCAAAACACCCCCCCCCCCACCCCCCTCCAGCCGAGTTGCAAATGGTCGCACACCCTTCTACCCCTCCCCAGTTGAAAATGGTTGGAAAACCCTACCCCTCAGCCCATCTCGCACACCCTCCCCCCCCCACCCCCCCCCCCCACACACACACACGCCACCACCCTTCACCCCCCCCGCCCCCATCGAAGTTCAAAATGTTCCTTCAGTTCCACGGCAAAGTTTCAAAAGTGAACGAAAAGTTCATGGTATCCCCGCATCTGTCCACACACGGTCCCATATTTCTACTTCAAAGTTCCCCGAGAGTCTCGTCTCTCCCCCTGGCACTGGATAAATCCACAAAGTAGCAAAGAGGCTGGGAGGCTGGGGGGGAAAAGGACTTGAAGTTCACAGAAATTGTCATCCCTCAGTCGTGTTAGTCGTGGTGGTGGTGGCACCACAAACACCTGGACCGACCTGCCTGAGAACTATGCTTGGTGTGGGTAGCTCGTGTTTGGTTAACTCTCTCCATACGAGACGACGTTAACAGCGTTTCATCCCAATTACCATCATCAAAATATTGCAAGCGGAACGCTCTTATACTGAAGAGGTGAATGTTGACAAAGAATACCACAGTTCTGACGACGGAAGCTAAAGGTTGGGTCATTCAGACACCCACTGGACATCCGAGGGGTCTGTGTAGAGAAGAGAGGACTGGCCGTACTGAGTGAGTTAACTGTTTTGTTTTTATGATTAATTCTCTCTTTGTTTGCGGTTTTTTTGTTGTTTTTTTCCTTCCTCATCGTTTGGGAATCTTATCGGCATCATTATTTGCATGTTACCGGATGTTTCATGCGTGTGTACGTCCCCACGCGTTTGTATGTGTTTGCGTGCGTGTATAGCTGATGAACGCTTTTGGAATCGTGAATGCGCACATTTTCAAAGTCAGAAAGTGAATGAAATCAATGTATATTATGTCAGTAAAGGTTAAAAGGCTGAAAACTGTGACGGTTTTCTTTTATCATTAATTTGTTTATTCACTTTATCTATTTATTCATCTCTTTGTCCGTTTACTGATTCGCGTTTTCTTTATAATATAATCAGCGCTTCGTTATACTTCTTTTTTTTCTGTATTCATGTTTCTGTCTAAGCATGCCAGCTTTACGGAATATTACCGCGAATAAATCTAGATAAGTGTATATGCCATAGGTACCTTGCCCTTGCCCTCCCCCATCCCCCCCCCCCCCCCCCCCCTCCAAAAAAATAATAAATTGCTTTTTGATGCAAAGGAGTCCACCCCTCAAGAATGAAAATCATGACGAAGCAGAACAGGACCCCTCTGTCTCTCTCTCCCTCCTTCACTCCATCTTTAATGTGTGTGTGTGTGTGTGTGTGTGTTTAATATCATCTTGTTAGTTCACTTTTTTGCCTACCTGTTTCTCTATTTTCTGCACTCTTGTGGTTGCTGTCGTCGAGAGCTGCAGCAAGTATGCTTACTCTATTACTCTAAAATACATATATATATAATGTTAACTCCCTCTCTCTCTCTTTCTCTCTCTACCTCTCCACTCTCCCTCTCTCACTTTTCCTCTCTCCCTCCCACTCTATCTCACCCTCCTCCACCTCTCTCTGTCTCCCTTTCTCTCTCTGTCTCCCTTTCTCTCTTTCCCTCCCTCCCAATCTCTCTCTCTCTCTCTCTCTTTCTCTTTCTCTTACCCACTGCACCATTTTCGCCCTTTCTCTTTCCCTCCCTCCCTCTCTCTCGTTCGATGATGATGATGATGATCTATGTGATGATCAGTGAGAGGAGGAACCAATGATAACAATCATCAAAGCGTTGAAGACAGATTACCACAGACCAGATCAAGCTCTCTATCAGAAAACGATTAGCTGAATCCCCGACCACAACCTCCCCACCACCACCACCTCCAACTGCTCCCCCCAGTTTACTCAACCCCTCCTTCCAACGCCTCCCCCCCACTACCCCCCCCCCATTCTCCCTCAACCACCCTTCTCTCGCCGCCTCCAAATCCCTCCCCCCCACCCCTCTCACTCCAATCCCCCTAACCACCCTCCTCCTTCCCCCCCCTCCCTTTCCGTCACCCATCACAACTACATCCGTCTCTTCGTTGAGCTTGAAATCGTAGCTATATTCTCTCTCTCTCTCTCTCTCTCTCTCTCTCTCTCTCTCTCACTCACGCACACACACACACACACAAATTGATATATATGTATTCTCTATCTCTCACACATATGCACACACTCTCTCTTTCACACACACGCACACTCTCACTCTGTCTCTCTCCCTCCTTCCCTCTCTCTCTCTCTCTTTTCTCCCCCTCCCCCACCCCCACACAGACAGATACACGGGCACACACACACACACAGAGAGGGAGAGAGATTGAAGTTGATTGATCCTATAATGAATTCGATAACGCTGACACCCTGACGCTGTCAACGATGCCCAACAGACGGGCATTTTTGAAGGAGTGTGAGGGGGGCGTTAAAAGAAGACAATTAACGACCATGTGCCTGTCTGTCTCTCTGTCTGTCTGTTCTCCTTGTCTGTTGGTCTGCCTCTCTGGCGGTTTACTATCCCCCCCCCTTCTCTCTCTCTCTCTCTCTCTCTCTCTCTCTCTCTCTGCACAATAACGAGATTTGTTATTTTGTCTTTGAAATAATGAATTTTTATCTCACTATTTCTCTATCTCTGTCTCTACTTCGGCCCTTCTCCATGTGCGCGTGCGTGTGGTGTGTGTGTATGTGTGTGTGCATGTGTGTGCGTGCATGCGTACGTGTGTGTGTGTGTGTGGTGTTGTGTCGTGTGATTATGCCTCTTCCTCTCAAAACCAGTTTCAGTAGCTCAAGGAGGCGTCATTGCGTTCGGACAAATCCATATACGCTACACCACATCTGCCAAGCAGATGCCTGACCAGCAGCGTAACCCAACGCGCTTAGTCAGGCCTTGAGGAAAAAAAAGTGAGAAAAGAAAGAATCGTCACATCGTGAAGTTTTAACTCTCTCCATACGAACGGCGAAAGAGACGACGTTAACAGCGTTTCAGCCCAATTACCATCATCAAAATATTGCAAGCGGAAGGCTCTTATACTGAAGAGGTGAATGTTGACAAAGATACCACAAGTCTGACGACGGAAGGTAAAGGTTGGGTCATTCAGACACCCACTGAACATCCGAGGGGTCTGTGTAGAGGAGAAGAGAGGACTGGCCGTACTGAGTGAGTTAACACGTCCCAAAAAACCAGTTGCCGTCATTCTCAAACCCGGACAGGGATCAAATGGACTTCCTCCAGCTTTCTGTCAAGAACTCTGACAATAATATCATTATTTTCTGTCCTCCCCCCCCCCCTTCCCCTCACTTGACTTCAAATTGAAAATGGCCGCCCCCCCCCCCCCCCACGTTGAAAATGGCCGCACAACCCCGCCCCCCCCCCCCCCCCCCCCCCCCCCACGTGAGTGAAAAAATGGCCGCGCCCCCCTGCCCCACACGTTGAAAATGGCCGCCACCCCCAACCCCCCAACATCGAAAATGGCCGCACCCCAACTCCCCCCCTCTCCACACACACACACAGAGCGTTGAAAATGGCCGCATCCCCCCCCCCCCCCCCACCCCCCCGCGTTGAAAATGGCCGCACATCCGCCCTGCCCACCATCCCCGAGTTGAAAATGGCGGCATCTCTGGCACCCCCTCCCCATCCCACCTACTCTGAAGAGTTTGATTATTCATGCTGTCTCGTCTACGTTCTCAAGTTCTTTTAACTCACTCAGTACGGCCAGTCCTCTCTTCTCCTCTACACAGACCCCTCGGATGTCCAGTGGGTGTCTGGATGACCTAACCTTTAGCTTCCGTCGTCAGAATTGTGGTGTTCTTTGTCAACATTCACCTCTTCAGTATAAGAGCCTTCCGCTTGCAATATTTTGATGATGGTAATTGGGATGAAACGCTGTTAACGTCGTCTCTTTCGCCGTTCGTATGGAGAGAGTTAAGTCGTTTCGCAAAAGTCATTTCCGAAATGTCGGGTTCCCTTTCCCCCCAGAACCTTTTTTTTCTTAGCTTTGTTGTTGTTTTGGGCTTTTTTCTTCCTTTTGTTCTTCTTCTTCTTCTCCTTCGTACCATCTGTCGTGTTTTTTTTGTTTTTTTTTTTTGTTGTTTTTGCTGCCCCCATTCATCTGCACCGTTTCAGTGGCATTACTCCCACGCCGCTCATTTAGATTCCCCCCCATACACAGCCACACCCGGGTTCGTCCGTCGCAGTTCCAGCGTCGGCAGTCCACAGGGAACCATCGATGTTAGGTCGCCAGGAGGCCACACACCAGAGGAGACCCTGCACTGCTGCTGAGTCACTTCGGTGGTGTTCAGTGGTGCCTGTTCTGTTTTAACGTACTTAGGACATCACCTACTAAGCCCCCTACTAACGACAATAATAGCTTAGTCGCGGAGCCAGACTGAGTGAGCGTCCCTCCCAGAGTGGAGACCGCCACCACGTCCCTCAAACAACAGCCCCCCATGAATCTGACGACATTGACAGAACTCACCCCAAGCACGGAAGTGGAGGGGTATCGAAACTGAGGTCACCATGAGAGCAGGGCATGAAAGGCCACAGACTTTGAGACTATTTTGTTTATATTGATGACGAAGGAGGAGGAGGAGGATGACGATGATGATGACGTCAAGAAACAGAAAAATGAGGTGGTGTTTGCCTGACTTGTCAGCCTGCTGAAGACTGCTTTTACCTCCTACCTTCTCTCTCTTATCACAGAGTAGAGGCAGAAAAAGTGGAAGAAGAAGAAGAAGAAGAAGATGCTTTCAGGACCTGTCCAGCCAGTTGAATGTGCAAGTCAGGGCATCTAGCCTTCATTCGGGGAGGCGGGGGTTCAGATGTTGGTGTGGCGCATATGAATCAGTCTGCATCTTTTGATGCTCCCTTTAAACTGAAATAATGCGGAATAAGCCCAACGCAACGTGAAATAACGATTCATAAAACACCAACCTCCTCGTCTCTTCCCTGTCCTCTCTGGCTGGTGACTGGAAGATTGCTTGTTCCAATCCCACCCACCAGAGTTTGACTGCGCTCTTGCTTGGATGAAAAAAGATTGGAGACATAGCGCTGATTGTCAATGGATTCTTGAGAGTGCTGGCCGTCGCTAGAATTTCTTAATCTGAAAAAAAAAGACAAAACATACTGCTAGAAATTAAACATACGAAGGTTTTTATTAGGGAAATAGTCTGAAAAAAAAGCATACTTAATTTCGTTCCCCATATTTGGGAATTCTTACGCACGCAAGAACGATTATATTCATGCGAACAGCAATAATTAACTCTGCTAAACTGATTTAAAACCAAAAACAAAAAAACAACAACATTTTTTAGGCAGACAGAAAAGCCTGCTGACTGAGATAGGGAGTTTTGTGTGAACATTAAAAACTGATCGACAAAGAAACAAAATTCTACACGGACGACGAAATAACCGATTTAAATAATGGAGTGCTTGAGAAAAAGTTAGTTGTTTTTTTTCTGAACGTATTAAAACAAAAGTGTCTTGCTATGAATTTTGTTGCATTTATTGATATGCTGTTAACAGCGGCAAATTATTCAAAATGAATTCTTCTTCCACTTTTCCCCATTTCTCGTATTTTCTTGCTCTTGCTTATAATGGGTTTTCCTCATT
>NC_134906.1:4374829-4379829 GCF_041734735.1 Babylonia areolata | reverse complement strand
CACACACACACACACACACACACACACACACACACACACACGTTGTTTATCAATATTTATTTCTCATAAACTCGTTGTTTGTGTTTTCTTTGATCACATACCTTTGTCTATAATAAATATAGTCTGCGTTTGGATGTATGTATGCAGCTATGGTTGTGAATAAAGTGTCATGGTTTACTATCACAAGTCTTATGCTGATTCATGTGTGTGTGTGTGTGTGTGTGTGTGTGTGTGTGTGTGTGTGTGTGTGTGTGTGTGTGTGTGTGTGTGTGTGTGCACGCTTTCGTGTGTGTGTGTGTGTGCGTGTGTGGGGGTGGGGGTGGGAAAGCGAATATGTGTGTGCGTATGTATTTGTGTATGTATGCAGTGAGGGACTAATTGCAAGAGTGTGAGGATGTGTGTTTGTATGTGGGTCTCTCTCTCTCTCTCTCTCTCTCTCTCTCTCTCTCTCTCTCTCTCTCTCTCTCTCTCTCTCTCCGTGCCCCTTTCTTTACCTCCCTCTCTCTCCATACCTCTCTCTCTTCTATCTCACTCTCTCCATGCCCCCCTCTCTCTCTCTCTCTCTCTCTCCCTCCATGCCCCCCTCTCTTTACCTCTCTCTCTCTCACCATCCTTACTTCCCTCTCTATTTGCATCATCTCTCTCTCTCTCTCTCTCTCTCTCTCTCTCTCTCTCTCTCTCTCTCCATGCCCCTTTCTTTACTTCCCTCTCTCTCCATACCTCTCTCTCTCTCTCTCCATGCCCCTTTCTTTACTTCCCTCTCTCTCCATACCTCTCTCTCTCTCTCCATGCCCCTTTCTTTACTTCCCTCTCTCTCCATACTTTTCTCTCTCTCTCTCTCTCTCTCTCTCTCTTCTACCTCTCTCTCCATGCCCCCCCCCTCTCTCTCTCTTCCTCTTTCTCTCTCCATGTCCCCTCTCTTTACCTCTCTCTCTCTCCATCCTTACTTCCCTCTCTATTTGCATCCACCCTTTCTCTCTCCCCCTCTCTCTCTTTCTCTCTTTCTCTGTCTCTCTGTCTCTCTCTCCATGCCCCCCTCTCCCTCTCTCTCTCTCCATGCCCCCCTCTCTTTACCTCTCTCTCTCTCTCTCCATCCTTACTTCCCTCTCTATTTTCATCCACCCTCTCTCTCTCCCCCTCTCTCTCTTTCTCTCTTTCTCTCTCTGTCTCTCTCTCCATGCCCCTCTCTCTTTACCTCCCTCTCTCTCTGTCCCTCCCCCGCCCATTGTCTCTCCCTCGATTTTCTTCCTTCGCGCCCTGTCCCTCCCTGTTTACGAATGTGGTAGAAGCATTTCTGTTCAGGTTATCAACCTTTGATTTAGTTTGTACATCCGTATGTGTCGTGTGTATGCGAGTGTTTGTGCAAGCAAGCGCACGGATATGTGTGCGTGCGTGTGTGTGTGTGTGTACATGCGTGGCGTGTGAGTGTTTATGAGCGTGTGATAGTGACAGCATCTCTTTTCTGTCTGTGAACATGCATCCCACGACTAGGAAATTGTGAGGGAAGCACCTTTTAGGCAGCTGTGGAGTCTCTTGTAGACTTTGAGGGGAGAATGGAGAACTGCCCACAGGGCATAATGGATACCTGCAGCCCACCACAGCAAAACCTGAAAAGCCAGTCTTCGACAGTTATACACGCAACACACTTTCTTCACCTGATGATGATGATGATGATGATGATGATGATGATGATGATGATATACTTGTACAGCGCCTATCCTCGGTCAGAGACCAATCTAAGCATTAATTTTACAAATACGGAATCTATTTGCACAACAGGCTGCCTTCCTGGGTAGAGCTGACTGACAGCTTCAATTGGACGCTCATCATTCGTTTCCTGTACACTCACTCAGGTTTCAGTCACGCGCTCAGGCATGACTCCGAGCCGTCACCTGTCGCCTCAAGCCGTCATGTTTTTTTCTGTTTAAATTTTCATGGACTGCGGGACCAAAAATGAAAAGAGCATGATGGTGGCATGTTAGTTAACTCTCTCCATACGAACGGCGAAAGAGACGACGTTAACAGCGTTTCACCCCAGTTACCATCATCAAAATATTGCAAGCGGAAGGCTCTTATACTGAAGACGTGAATGTTGACAAAGAATACCACAATTCTGACGACGGAAGGTAAAGGCTGGGTCATTCAGACACCCACTGGACATCCGAGGGGTCTGTGTAGAGGAGAAGAGAGGACTGGCCGTACTGAGTGAGTTAAGTGACTGAATCCGCATCAAAACTTGAGGGAAAAAAAAACGTACAAAATAATGCCAAAAGCAACTGGAAATGGGATACAACATCTAGCTAATGGTAATATCGTTTCATCTATGCACAAAAAGTGCCGGTAAAATATTAGGTCCCTAAATTTAGGACGCTAAAACAGGGCTTTATCCAGCACTGCTGGCAAGACACGTGCCCGCTGCCCCCTAAAAAGAATCAATGAATACTTTCTGGACAGCATGGTCTTCTCCCAGCGTCAATGATGCATCACAGAAGTACAGCAGACATGGTATTTGCCGTATGGTGGTGGTGTGTGTCCATCGAGATCGGATGACCATCATTGTCATCCAGCTGGGGGATGGGGGGAGGGTGGTGGTGGGGGGGGGATGCTCGTGAATTTATCTGTGAGTGCGCAGATGGCTGAATAGTCCAATCTGCGCACGAAATGTTTGCTGGCAGTTGGGGCAGACAAAAACAGGCATATCATTGTCAGGGAGCTTGTTTGCCCGTGACTTTCTGGCCTGCCTCTTCTGAACAGCTGCAGCAGTCCTGTTGGCCTCGCACAACTTGACACCTTTGTGCACAGCAGCACGCCATTTGTCACGGTCCACTGCAGATTCCTCCCAGGAGTCAGGGTTGATATCAAACGCTTTCAGAGAGACTTTCAGAGTAGATCTGAAGCGCTTCTTCTGACCTCCGTGTGATCTCTTCCGTATATTTGCCGTATAACAATAGCGAGAATACTGCCTTGAACAAACATCACGACCGCATCTGGTGTTCCTTCGTCAGTCTCACCAAGGCTTCTTTGACGGTCACATGAGGAGGGAGAGAGGGGTAGAGACACACACACAGAGATAGACAGAGACACAGAGAGAGACAGAGACTGAGAGAGGCACAGAGGCAGGCAGAGACAGACAGAGACACAGAGAGACACAGAGAGAGGCATAGTCATAAAATGAACATGATTTTCTTACATTTCGATATGATTATGGGCCATTGTGTTGTTGTTGAGAGAGAGAAAGAGAGAGAGAGAGAGAGGTAGACAGACAGACAGACAGAGAAACACATCTCTGTACATCAGAAGAAAGAAAGAATTAAGAAAATAAAAACGAGGACAAAGAAAAAAACGATAAACAGCAAGGTGCAAATAATTATATAGATATACACAGAGCGAGAGAACGTTAGCATGGCTTGACCTTCAGCATCAATCCGAACGACATTATTATTGAGGACAGGAGAGAACAGCGAGAGCTGTGTCATTCCCGTTCGTTACCCCACACTTCCACTGATTTGTCACAATTGTGACCACGGAGGGGGGTTGGGGGGGGGGGGGGGGTCACCGGCATTTTTCTGTCCTTCTTAGCAACCACGTTTAACTCTCTCCATACGAACGGCGAAAGAGAAGACGTTAACAGCGTTTCACCCCAATTACCACCATCAAAATATTGCAAGCGGAAGGCTCTTATACTGAAGAGGTGAATGTTGACAAATAATACCACAATTCTGACGACGGAAGCTAAAGGTTGGGTCATTGAGACACCCACTGGACATCCGAGGGGTCTGTGTAGAGGAGAAGAGAGGACTGGCCGTTCTGAGTGAGTTAGGGTATGCAGTTCATTAAAAAAAAAAAAAATTTTAAAAAAACAGAAAAGGAATTTCACGTTTTGCTGTGAAATCTTTCCCATCTTATCAGAAGTCTGGGCTACAAAGTTGATGAACTGCTAGCAGGGTATTTTTGACAGCTGTCAAAGTACCGAATGTTTACCCACTAGTGTATATTAAGTAAAAATTCAGGATTAAATCGATAGATAAGTGTTTCGATAAATAAAATAAAACAAAAAGAGCTGTGACAGAAAAGAATATAATTTCCAGCGCAGAAATAATAGAATTGTCATCTGGAACCACAGAAACAAGCCTTCCAATATATTTTATTTTTTTAAAGTCTGTGTTTTAATTTCCTGTCTCATTTCCGGCGTGCTTTTTGTTCAGTTTGGCGAGAATGATCTTTTTGCATCTGCATCAGATTTGCCGTTAAAATAACATAAAATGAAATGACAGCAAATGAAATCAAAAGAAAATAAACAGGCCGACGATGTTGGCCCGAATCATGGTCTCTGATATCCATTTCCAGTGCCATGTTGTTTTTGTTTGTTTTTTTTAATGCAGAGGATAGTTTTTTGTAAATTCCATTTCCAGATTGACGATTGAAACCTGTTCCGTGATGCCAATTCATGATTACAATTTTTGTCCTTGACAAAACTTCCTGAGAAAAAGAGGGGGGAGGGGGGTAAACGAAATAGCAATTCCAGAAGAGAAATGCGAGAGTGAGTGAAACGGAGAGACAGACAGACAGACAGAGACTGAGTGAGAGAGAGAGAGAGAGAGAGAGAGTGAGAGTGAGAGAGAGAGATGATATAATTTGGAGAAGTGTAAGAGTGAGTGAAACAGAGAGAGAAAGGGAGGAAGGGAGGGGGAGAGAGATAGATAGAGAGAGAGAGAAAGGATATCATAAGAAGAAGAAAAGTGTAAGAGTGAGTGAAACAGAGAGACAGAGGGGGAGAAGGGAGGGAGGGAGAGAGAGAGAGGGAGGAATCAAATGATAGCATCATTTCGAGAAGAGAAATGCCAGAGTGAGCGAAACGGATAGAGAGAGAGACAGAGAAAGACAGAGAGAGAGAGGGGATATAATTTGGAGAAGAAAAGCGAAATAGTGAGTGAAACAGAGAGAGAGAGGGGGGGACGGAGGGGGAGAGAGAGAGAAAGAGAGAGGGGGGAGAGAGTGGG
>NC_134906.1:4344829-4369829 GCF_041734735.1 Babylonia areolata | reverse complement strand
ACTCAGAACTCGAAACGGTTTTTTTCATTCAAGGATTAATATTTTGGGAATGGCCCATTCTTCCAACCTGTCCTTGCTAATCTACATCAGTTACAACAGCATGCATATATATATATATATATATATATATATATATATATATATATATATATATATATATAAGAGGGGAGATGTAAGGAACAGAGACAGAAAGAGAGATGGACACACACACACACACACACACACACACACACACACACACACACACACACACACACACACACAGAAGGCAGGGACATAGAACGAGCCGGAGTTTCTACACATCTGCAGAAGGTAGAAACAGAAGAAAACAAAAAGGAAACACAAAGCACATGATGATGAAAAAGACCAGAACGCAGACGCCGACAAAATGGAGATGACGTTAACACAAAGAGCAAGAGAAGGTCAGCCTCACTTCAACATCAAGATGGTTTTCTGTGGCATTCCCACACCCTTTGGCAGAGAGGGGGAAACAGAAGCTGTGTTATTCCAGATCGTTACACAACCCCCAGCCACACCCACCCACTCCACCCTCTAGCCCCCCTCTTCCCCCCTCCTCCCCCTGCTTTATCAAAATACTGACGGAGAACTTGGTAACTCTCCAGGCCGCACCCCCCCCCCCCCCTCCTCGTACCCTCTCCCTCCTTCCTTAGTGACCAAAAGGGACAGACACCCCATGTTCAAGACAACATCTCGCTTCTGACGATTTTTTTTTTTACCTGAGAACTCTCTTCGTGCTGTTGAGACGTGTGTGCTCATCGTCCAGTTTCAGCAGGGCACCTAGAAGGCTAGTTACCGATTACTGACTGTGCAGTTAGATAAAACTAGTAAAGTTTAAAATAAAAATAAAAAATCAGGAACATCTCGCATTATTTTGCAGCTGAGGAAAGTATGACGGGCTGGAAAACTACAAGACTTTCATTCAAGATGTGAATGCGAACAATCGTTCATATAACTGCGTTTGGTTACCTCAGAAACTTAGCCTTTCCTGGTTTAAAAAATAATAATAATAAAATTTTAAAAAGCGCCTCTGTGTCACGCTATGGCTGTCGTAATTTCCGGTCTTTTTTCCGGATCCTCTTTTATTTTGTTTTATTGTTTTCGGGTTTTTTTGTTTTGTTTTTGTTTGTTTTTGTATTTTGTTTATAATTCTGTAAGGGATGGGTTGGCGGCAGAATGGAGAGTAGAAAGGGGGGTGGGTGGGGGTGGGGGTCTGTATTACATTGTGCGTCTCAAGAGTTAATTTCGCCAGTACGAAATACAACAACGTATAGTGATATAAAATGGAATGGACTAAGTTGAGATAAATTATACTAATTCAAATACCAAAAAAAATGAAACCAAACTAAGATCAAACTAAAGGTCAACCAAACCTAATTAAACCAAAGCAAACAAAAAGTAAAACAAAACAAAACTGAATTTGAAGTGAACTGGAATTACTAAGGATGATGGCAGGACTGAAACACAATCTCAAAGAACATCAACAACAACAACAAACATAGCAACAAACCAATGCAGGAGCAAGTAAAACAAAAACAAATCAAATAAAAAATAAATGTAAAAATTAGATAAAACAAATAAAACAAAACAAAATGAAATAAAATAACTGCAGAGCCCTGAGCGCACGACACAAATATTTTCATGTCATCATCTAAAATGAAATGAAGAAAGACATGAAAAAAATAAAATCAAGTAAAATAAAGTGAAATAAAACTTAATAACATTTTTTTTACTGAAATAGACAAAACTAATTAGGGGAAAACAACATAACGAAGGAGGCTCTGTGAAGATATCTAAAACCATCATCACTGATATGGATATAGATATAATATATAATTATATATATACATGTGTGTGTGTGTGTGTGTGTGTGTGTGTGTGTGTGTGTGTGTGTGTGTGTGACAAAAGATCACAGCTTTTACGTAGGTGTCAAACTGTTGTTGTTGTTTTTCTGAAATCAAAACAAGTCTGTCAGTTTCGGATCAACAACAACAACAACAAGATTGAAAAATTGCTTTTGCTGTTGATTTCTTTTCACTTCCTCTCCGCCATAAATCATAACACCACCTACACACCCTAACACCACCACCACCACCAATCCATCAACCCCTCCCCCCTCCCTCCCCAACACACACACACCCGCCCACCCTCTTTCCACAAAATCGTTTGTAAGGGACAGTTAAACACTGACTCATTGACGTGTGTGAGAGAGATGGGGGGGTGTGAGGGGGTCAAACAGAGCAACAGAAGAATATAGATAAAGATTTTGCCTGCAATACACAACTACAAAAGAAAGAAAGAAAAACTGAAAGATATGAAGACGAGAAGGACGAAGAGGAAGAGAGAGAACTCAGAACTCAGAATTCAAACCGTTTTTTATTCAAGGCTTAAGATTTTAGGCATGGTCCATTCTTCCAATCTGTCCTTGCTAATCTACATCAGTTACAATAACACACACACACACACACACACACACACACACACACACACACACACACACACATTGACAGATGGATAAGAGAGAGAGAGAGGGGGGGGGAGAAGAAAGAGAAGAGAAATATGTCATCACTATCGACAACCTGACGACTAAAGCCACATTGTTGTTATCATCAAATCCACGCAGACAGTTGTAACTGATACTAAAATAACTACTACCATCACCAATATCACTTACACTACAGCTACTATCACCACCATGAGAGAGGAACGAAGACTTGATGACGATGCAAACAAACAAATAAATTGAGAGAAAGAAATAAGGTCACCCTGACCTGCCCGTCGCCGATAATTTGTGATGACATAATCCGCAAACTTTCCGCCACAGAGGGCGCTGAGAGCGGTGTCATTCCGCTTCGTTATCTCCCGCTTCCTCTGATTTGTCAGATTATTGACCCAGGGCCCCGCAGGAACCTCCACGCCCTTTCGAGGCAGCAACCAAAAGACGACACCTAGTTTAAACGGCAGCATCCCGTTTCTAATGAGTTTTCGGGTTGTTGTTTTTTGTTTTTGTTTTGTTTTCCCAAAAGAATGCTCCCCATGCTATTGAAAAATGTCCGCTCCACTTAAAACGAAGTGTTACGGTATTAATTGTAGACAGCAATCTAAATATAGAACATTCATCGCGCAGTAAAATAAAATGAGGTGAATTAAAACTCAGGATTCCACCCCTCCCTCCCCCCTTCTCCCCATTTCTTAAATCTTTTTTAACGGAGTGAGTATAATGAATTGGAAGATGAGAAGATGCTCAATCAAGATGTAACTGACAAAATGAAAACCACCCAGGCAGAAATCATAGAATAGCGTTCTGTAACCATAAAAACCCCAACTCTTTTCTGCTTTAAAAACGCGTCTGTGTGTCAGGTTTGTGGCTGCAGTAATTTCCTTTCTCATTTCCGGCTTTTTGTTTCATTGTGTTAAAAATAATGTGAGGGTGGGAAGGAGGGGAGGAGGTGTTGATATTACACTGTGCTTCTCCAGGCTGGACCTGACATGGAAAAAAAAAAGAGAGAAAAAGTGAAGAATAAAAAAAAAGATAGATGAGGATAATGTATAGTCAGCTTAAGTAAGTTAAAATAACACAAAATATGATGAAATGTAAACTGAATCAAATTAATTTAAGATTTTAAAAGCAAAACAGCAATAACGAAAACAACAAAGAAAAAATAAAACCGCAAAAAATCCGCTCTGCGAGGAATCGTTTTCATCGTCAAATGAAACAACGAAACAAAGAGAAAACAACTTTAAATCAAATGGGAATTAAATTGGATTAAATAAAATTAGATTAAGAACTTGCAGTGCCCTAAGCTCGACCACAGATATTCATTCTTTATGTTGTGATTTAAAAGAAAACTATAATAAATCAACACAAATTCCGAGTGAGGGCGTCTCTCATATCTATTGCTTTGCTGTGTTTGAAAATAAGATTGACAAAAGGAAACGACGATAGTCTTAGAGCACATGTCTTATATTCACTTTAGGCGTGTTTTCTAAGACAAGGATGGACATTTTGCCAAAGATGTGACACTCAAACGCGATTCAAACATACTCTAAGCTGTTGGTTTAGTTTTCCACTGCCTTGAAAATACCGTCACATCTTGCCGAATGGTTAAAGCGTTGGACTGTCAATCTGAGGGTCCCGGGTTCGAATCTCGGTAACGACACCTGGTGGGTAAGGGGTGGAGATTTTTCCGATCTCCCAGGTCAATATATGTGCAGACCTGCCAATACCTGAACCCCCTTCGTGCATATACGCAGCAGAAGATCAAATACGCACGTTAAAGATCCTGTAATCCATGTCAGCGTTCGGTGGGTTATGGAAACAAAAATATACCCAGCATGCACACCCCCGAAAACGGAGTACGGCTGCCTACATGGCAGGGTAAATAAACAGAACGGTCATACACGTAAAATTTTACAAGTCTGTCTGAGTGTGTATGGGTGTGTGCCTGAAATCTGACTGAATGGCACAGGAAACGAATGATGAGCGCCCAGTGGCAGCCGTCTATCGGCTCTACCCAGGCAGGCAGCCTGTGGTGCAAATGTCCCCGTGTATGTAAAGCGCTTAGAGCTTGGTCTCTGACCGAGGATAGGCGCTGTATAAGTATCCATATCAATCAATCAATGAAAAACAACAACTAAACTTCAGTCTGCTGTCCACCATCGCAGCACATCCTCTGTCACCACTCACAGGACCACCTCGCCCTGATACCTCTTTATCCTAAAATGTACTGATCGCCATTCAGAATCATAACACAAAAATGTTCTCGGCTGTATTATCACTTCAGCTGTTCTATCTCTCTGGTTCTGTCTCTATCTCTGTCTGTCTGTCTTTCTTTCTCCTCTTTCTCTTTCTCCTCTCCCCATGTGATGCTTTCCAACAGCAGTTTGTTTTTGTACAAAAATAGGTTATGCGCAGGCATTCATGTAGACCTTTTATTTTAATGGCATATGTTAAAGTTTGTTTGTTTGCTTTGTTTGTTTTTTTGTGGGTTATTTTGTCGTTGTTGTTGCTGTTGTTTTGTGTGTGTGTGTGTGTGTGTGTGTGTGTGTGTGTGTGTGTGTGTGTGTGTGTGTGTGTGTGTGTGTAGGATGTTTGGGGGGGGTTTTTCGTTGACGGCTGGATGTAATTACGTTTCGTTTCACACGCATTATTAATTCATTTATTTTGGAAGACACAATAAAAGTTTTTCTAGAAGCTAGTTCTATGTTTGTTAATATTTACATTGTTGTAAGTTAACTCACTCAGTACGGCCAGTCCTCTCTTCTCCTCTACACAGACCCCTCGGATGTCCAGTGGGTGTCTGAATGACCCAACCTTTAGCTTCTGTCGTCAGAATTGTGGTATTCTTTGTCAACATTCACGTCTTCAGTATAAGAGCTTTCCGCTTGCAATATTTTGATGATGGTAATTGGGGTGAAACGCTGTTAACTTCGTCTCTTTCGCCGTTCGTATGGAGAGAGTTAATACTTATTGATGTTTGAGTTATATTTGTTGAGATGCATCCACCTAATTTCCCTTCCATAACACCTCATTTATTACACACCACCATCTCTTTAGACTTTTTTTTTTATTTCTTATAATACACTAACTTTTATTTCCTCTAAAACATACATTAACACTTCCCTACACTAATATTCCCCAAGAATTCCCTCTTTTTCACCCACTACCTCTCTTCCTTCCGTCTAATAACACTTCTAGTGAATAGACGTTAAATTGAAGATCTCACAGAGAGAGAGAGAGAGGGTGGGGTGAGGGGGAGGGGTGGGGGGGGGGGCAGACAGACAGACAGACAGACAGACAGACATAACGTCCTCACACAAGCATGTATGGTACATAGAATCAGATTTTTGAGGCTATCGATCCATACATCTATGCGAATTTATCTCTCTCCATGTCTCTCAGTCTCAGTCTCTCTTTTTCTCTGTGTGTGTGTGTGTGTGTGTGTGTGTGTGTGTGTGTGTGTGTCTCTCTCTGTCATTCTGTATCTGTGTGTGTGTGTGTGTGTGTGTGTGTCTGTCTGTCTGTCTGTCTGTCTCTCTCTCTCTCTCTCTCTCTCTCTCTCTCTTTCTCAAATGTTATTCTTTTATTGTTTCTTTCGACACAGCTTTCCAAGGGAGAGACAGGTGGAAATAAATGAACAGCTCAGAGCATGTATAGGTCCTCACTATTCTGAACGTGAAATTGGCAACACATCTGTATTTCCCAAAGTTTATTTATCTATTCATTTATTCATTATGCATGTATTTTGGAAGACACAATAAAAGTTGTTTTCTAGACACTAGATCTATGTTTGTTTGTTTTTGTTTTGTTTCATTTACTTTTTTTTATCTTGTTTTCTTTTATTTTATTTCACCTTATCTTAATTTTTTTTAAATAATTTTTAAAATATTTTTAAAAAACCGTTAGCTTCTTTCAGGTCAATGTAGTTTCTGTCTTTTTGATTTTTCATTTCGTTTCGTTTTGTTTTTCATTTTACTTTTTAATTGACTTAACTGTTTATTCGTTTCTTTCCCCCTAATTCTGTTTTACCTCACATTGTCCTTATTTTCTTTTTCATTTTACTGTGGCACAGTGGCAACTTGGAAAAGAATGATATATATGAACACCCTCTTCGCTCTCTCCTTCCCTCTGAAATGACAAAAAATAAAAGAAGATAACACAAAAATGAAGCAAAACGAAATAATAGAACATAAAACAAAATATAATAATAAAAAAATAAAACAAAAATCCGGAAATGAAACAAGAAATGACAACGATCCCAACCTGATAAGCCTGCAGACAAACCTTCTTTCTTTCTTTCTTTCTTTCTTTCTTTCTTTTTGTCTTTAATTCTTATTTTCTCCAGTGACAGAACGCATTATCATGACCACAGATATCATGTCCGCATGTATAGTTTGATTATATTTTCTATCTCGATTGAGAGAAAGCGTGGGGGAAGCGGTTGGGGGACGGGGGGGGGGGGGGGGGGAGGGGACGACCATGCTTTCTCACAATCCAACACTTCCTCGTAAAAGGAGAGAGAGCTTTGGGGAAGCCCCGAAACGATTTCTCACAAAGTAAGCGAGAAAGCGTGGAGATGTGAGAAATCGTGAGCTAAAATCCCTGTCCTTTCAAAGAGGCAAAATGGCACAGGAATAAAAATCTCTTAATTAATCAAGAAAACAAAATAGTCGTGAGAAAAGGAGTGCGGTCGTATCAAACTTGGCGTCATCTTTGGCTGCTGAGAAACCGAAGAAAAACGCCCCGCGAGGTGGTGGTTAGTTTTCCGATGAGTCAGAAGAGAGGTGTGTGTGTGTGTCGGGGGAGCGGGGGGGGGGGGGGGGGGGGGGTAATGAAGTGAAATGACACAGCTTCTTGTTGTTGTCATCTGTGACGGGTGCAATAGCCGAGTGGTTAGAGCGTTGGACTTTCAATCTGAGGGTCCCGGGTTCGAATCACGGTGACGGCGCCTGGTGGGTAAAGGGTGGAGATTTTTACGATCTCCCAGGTCAACATATGTGCAGACCTGCTAGTGCCTGAACCCCCTTCGTGTGTAAATGCATGCAGAAGATCAAATGCGCACGTTAAAGATCCTGTAATCCATGTCAGCGTTCGGTGCGTTATAGAAACAAGAACATACCCAGCATGCACACCCCCGAAAGCGGGGTATGGCTGCCTACATGGCGGGGTAAAAACGGTCATGCACGTAAAAGCCCACTCGTGTACATGCGAGTGAACGTGGGAGTTGCAGCCCACGAACGCAGAAGAAGAAGAAGAAGAAGTTGTCATCTGTGGTCAAATGTCATCAGACATAACCCTGTTGGTCCGGGGGGAGGGGGAACGTGGGGGGGTCAGGTGTCATCAGACATCACCCTGTTGGTCCGGGGGGGGGGAGGGACGTGGGGGGGGAGGGGTCAGGTGTCATCAGACATCACCCTGTTGGTCCGGAGGGGAGAGGGACGTGGGGGGGAGGGGTCAGGTATCATCAGACATCACATGTTGGTCCGGGGGGGGGGGGGGGATCAGGTGTCATCAGACATAACACTGTTGGTCCGGGGGGGGAGGGACGTGGGGGGGTCAGTTATCATCAGACATAATACTGTTGGTCCGGGGGAGAGGGACATGAGGGGGTCAGGAGTCATCATAACCCTGTTGGTCCGGGGGGGAGGGACGTGGGGGTGGTGGTCATGTATCATCAGACATAACCCTGTTGGTCCGGGGGGGAGGGACGTGGGGGTGGTGGTCATGTATCATCAGACATAGCACTGTTGGTCCGGGGGGGGGGGGAGGGACGTGGGGGGGGGTCAGGTATCATCAGACATCACCTGTTGGTCCGGGGGGGGGGGAAGGGGGGGGGGATCAGGTGTCATCAGACATAACCCTGTTGGTCCGGGGGGGAGAGGGACGTGGGGGGGGAGGGGTCAGGTGTCATCAGACATCACCCTGTTGGTCCGGGGGGGAGAGGGACGTGGGGGGGGAGGGGTCAGGTGTCATCAGACATCACCCTGTTGGTCCGGGGGGGGAGAGGGACGTGGGGGGGGAGGGGTCAGGTGTCATCAGACATCACCCTGTTGGTCCGGAGGGGAGAGGGACGTGGGGGGGAGGGGTCAGGTATCATCAGACATCACATGTTGGTCCGGGGGGGGGGGGGGATCAGGTGTCATCAGACATAACACTGTTGGTCCGGGGGGGGAGGGACGTGGGGGGGTCAGTTATCATCAGACATAATACTGTTGGTCCGGGGGGGGGGAGAGGGACGTGGGGAGGGAGGGGTCAGGTGTCATCAGACATCACCCTGTTGGTCCGGGGGGGAGAGGGACGTGGGGGGGGGGGGGGAGGGGTCAGGTGTCATCAGACATGACCCTGTTGGTCCGGGGGGGGAGGGACGTGGGGGGGGTCAGTTATCATCAGACATCACCTGTTGGTCCGAGGGGGGGGGGGGGAGGGGGGATCAGGTGTCATCAGACATCACCTGTTGGTCTGAGGGGGGGGGAGGGAGGGGGGATCAGGTGTCATCAGACATCACCTGTTGGTCTGAGGGGGGGGGAGGGAGGGGGGATCAGGTGTCATCAGACATAACCCTGTTGGTCCGGGGGGGGAGAGGGACGTGGGGGGCAGATCAGTTATCATCAGACATAACACTGTTGGTCCGGGGAGGGGGAGGGACGTGGGGGGGTCAGGTGTCATCAGACATAACCCTGTTGGTCCGTGGAGGGACGTGGGGGGGTCAGGTGTCATCAGACATAACCCTGTTGGTCCGGGGGGGGGGGGGGCGGGGGGGGGAGGGCAGTTATCATCAGACATAACCCTGTTGGTCCGGGGGGGGAGAGGGACGTGGGTGGGTCAGATGTCAACAAGCAACCCTGTTGGTCCGGGGGGGGGGACGTGGGGGGGGGTCAGGTATCATCAGACATCACTTGTTGGTCCGGGGGGGGGGGGCGTGGGGGGGAGGGGGGATCAGGTGTCATCAGACATAACACTGTTGGTCCGGGGGGGGAGGGACGTGGAGGGGGGGGTCAGTTATCATCAGACATCACCTGTTGGTCCGAGGGGGGGGAGGGAGGGGGGATCAGGTGTCATCAGACATAACACTGTTGGTCCGGGGGGGGAGAGGGACGTGGGGGGGGAGGAGTCAGGTGTCATCAGACATCACCCTGTTGGTCCGGGGGGGGGAGAGGGACGTGGGGAGGGAGGGGTCAGGTGTCATCAGACATCACCCTGTTGGTCCGGGGGGGGGGGGGAGGGGGGTCAGGTATCATCAGACATAACACTGTTGGTCCGGGGGGGAGAGGGACGTGGGGGGGGAGGGGTCAGGTATCATCAGACATCACCCTGTTGGTCCGGGGGGGGGGGGGGAGAGGATGGAGGGGGGGGGTCAGGTAATTTCAGACATCACCAGCTGGTCCGGTCAGGGTGGCTTTATTTAGTTCGATGATTGTCTGTCTTCTTTCTTCCCCTTCCCCACGTTTCCCCTTTCTTTTCGTCTCTCCTTCTATATACATGAAGAATGACGCAAGTTGACATGTTCTTCCGGGAAAACTTCTCTCTCTCTCTCTCTCTCTCTCTCTCTCTCTCTCTCTCTCTCTCTCTCTCTCTCTCTGAGTGTGTGTGTGTGTGTGTGTGTGTGTGTGTGTGTGTGTGTGTGGGTGTGGGTGTGTGTGTGTCTCTCTCTTCCCTGCCTGATTTTTAAAATTATTTTTCTTTATTATGCCTGACTCTAGTCCTGTGAAGGAAAATAAATTATCATCAAAGAAGCTGACAGCGCTGAATATTCGACAATCTTCGTTCTGCAATTGCGGCTATTCGACACCTCAAAAAAAACATCTGCAGTTAAATGTCAGTATTCAAAGAAATATAAGTATCCAATACTCGGGCTACCTGCATTCGTTTGGTTGTGTTAATGATACTGAATATATTTCATTCTTTTGAATCACTCACTGTTGACATATTATGTGTAAAAGATGTATGCATGTAACATTTCAATGCCCCCAGGGGACTTAAGAAATAAACTAGTTTGCCTTATCTTAACAAAATTAAACTCGTTTTACTTTCGTTGGTGAAGATTCTTCAGTGGAATCTGACGATGCATACAGTAGAAAGTTTTCTTTACTCAGAATAATTTTACTCTTCTTTTAAAAAAATCTATATGGCAACTCTTTCATAGAATCACGATGACTCCATCTCCACTCTCAAAAAAAAAACAACAAAAAAAAAACCGAAATGACTGATTAAATAAAAGACTACAACCCGAAAATCGGAAATCAAACTAGAAAGTAACGAAGACCTGCAACTGAAACAGAAACACGTTTCTAAAGTCATGGAAAGTCTGTTTTCAATCGTTACAAAAGGCATATCTGTATAGTTATCATTTCCAACACCGGTTTTATTGAAACCTTTCTCGTGTTTCCATCCAACAGACTCCGATCAAATTGTGTGTTTTTCATTCGTTCATTCATTTACCATTGCAATTGTGTCTTATAAACCTTCCGGTTTCATGACAATAAAATCTATTCTATTCTATTCTATTCTATTCTATTCCGATCACGAAAATCGTGACCTGTTCCTGAATTTTACTTCTATGTCGTTACATTTTGCTATGAAGTCAGATAGCTATCAAAAGTATCCTGCTATTCGTGTTCTGTTTAATCCCTTTTATTCAACAGGAATCCAAGAATTTCCGTTTTAATGTTCTCATCGGAAAATGGACGTTATCTTATGAATTGGGCTTCACCTTTGGTTGCTGAGGAGGGGAGGAAAATCTTGGCGAACCCCTGGTCAGTGTTGTGATAAATCTGACACAGCACGCGTGGGAAGCTGACTGGAATGACACAGCTCCAATTTTCTTTTTCTTTGGACGAATGTCGCATTGTCAAACGATATTAAGATGGGTCAACTCAACTGGAAAACACGCAAGGTGGAGGTGGTCACAGGCAGACAGAGAAACCAACATGCATATAGAGAGAGTGAGAGAGAGAGAGTAACAGAGACAGAGAGAGAAAGACAGAGACAGACAGACAGGCAGGCAGCCAAACAGACAGGCAGGCAGGCAGGCAGACAGACAGACAGAACACCCTCACACAAGCATGGACGGAACATGGAATCACATTTTTGAGATATCGATCCATACATCTATGCGGATTTCTCTCTCTCCCTGTCTGTCAGACGCAGACAGACGGACAGAGAAAAAGACTCACACGAAACATGACTGATAGACGAACAGACCACCACTCAAGGTCTAGTGGAGGAGGAGAAAAAATCGGCGGCTGAGCCGTGATTCGAACCAGCGAGCTGAGATTCTCTCGCTTCCTAGGCGGACGCGTTACCTCTAGGCCATCACTCCACTCTTGGTTACTCTTTACTCTTGGTTTTCAAATAGATGAATATTCTAACAACGGAAAAGGAGGTGGTGTAAATAGCTTGCCCTGGTATTGGTGTGCCCTTTATCACACAACCGACAGACCTGGGGGAGTCTGGTGAACAATTCTTCTGTGCTGCGCGCCAATAAAATTTATGTTCACATACAAAAAGAAGAAGAGAAAAGAGCAAAAACAAGAGGAACAAGAAGAAGAAGAAGAAACATAGGGGATACGGTTTACTTTCATGAATTCAGAGCAGAGACTGTAGCGGAAGTATCGATATTTACATATGCTGGTGATTTTGCACTTTTTGGCGTTGATGCGCAATCTCTGTTTCACTGCGCTTTCTTCAGGCTCCCTGGTATCGACCCGGAAAATGATGTGTTCGATGAATGCTCTGATCTGCCGGTAGAGCAGGAAGTCGTCTGCGAAAGGGCTTGCCTGATACTTCATCGCCGAAGGTAGATCGTTCAAAAAGCACAAGAAGAGCAACAACAACAACAACAAAAAAGAAAAGGTCCAAGGACCATACCTTGGGGAACACCCGGGTCCAACGTCACTTCTCTTAATTTAAAACTCGCCTTCCGTCGTTTCGTTTGTTAGAAAGTTCTGGTTCAACTGGAGACCTGAGCCCTGGTTTTTAAAATGTTACAATTTGCGGGGTAGCTTTTGATAGGGCTAAGTATCGAAGGCTTTACTGAAGTCAAGATTGATCACGTCAACCAGTGTTCCTGCATCAAAGGAAGAGTGTGATGAGGAGGTGTGTCTCACAGAGAAGCCGTGATTCAGTTCAGTCAATATGCTGTTGGAGACGAGGTGGTCCAGTGAGTATTAACACAGGATGCGTTGTGGTGCTGGACAGCAGACCGAAGTTTATGAGATGGGACGGTAATTTTCAGGCAGGGGAAAATTAAATGAACAGCTCCGAATCACATTTCATGGACAGTCTTTGACAAAACGTCCATCTTTGTCTTAGAAACGACATCTGAAGGAGAATATTAGACACCTGCTCTAAGGCTATCGTCGTTTCATTTTTCAGTCTTATTTTCAATTACAGCAAAGCAACAAATAAGGAGAGACATCCTCACTGGCAATCAGAGTTGGTTTATTATATTTTCGTTTTTCATCACAGCGTAAAGAATGAATGTTAGTGTCAAATTTCAGGACATTGCTGGTTCTTTATCTAATTTTTTAATCCAATTTAATTATCATTTAATTTGAAATCGTTTTCTCTTCTTTTTTTTTTTCTTTTTTTTCTTTTTTTTTTTTTTTTTTTTTTTTCATTTGACTTTGAAACACGTCACCTGAAATTATCAACAGCGTCATCGGTTTTTCTTCTCGTTGTTTTTTTGGCCGGGGTGGGGGTTGGGGGGTGGAGGAGGGAGGTGGTTGTTGTTTTGCTTTTTAAATTTCAAATGGAATCAATTCAATTTACATTTCATCATATTTTGTGTTATTTTAACTTAATTAAGCTGACTATACATTATCCTCATCTATCTTTTCTTTTCTTTTTGTTTCACTTTTTTTTTCCATGTCAGGTCCAGCCTGGAGAAGCACAGTGTAATATCAACACCTCCTCCCCTCCTTCCCACCCTCACATTATTTTTAACACAATGAAACAAAAAGCCGGAAATGAGAAAGGAAATTACTGCAGCCACAAACCTGACACACAGACGCGTTTTTTAAGCAGAAAAGAGTTGGGTTTTTTATGGTTACAGAACGCTATTCTATGATTTCTGCCTGGGTGGTTTTTATTTTGTCAGTTACATCTTGATTGAGCGTTTTCTCATCTTCCAATTCATTATACTCACCCCGTTGAAAAAACAAAATGGGGAGAAGAGGGGTATGGAGAGGGGTTGGAAAAATCCTGAGTTTTAATTCAGCTTCATTTCGTTTTATTGGGCGATGAATATTCTATATTTAGATTGCTGTCTAAACACCCTTGCTCTTCATCCTAAGTGGAGCGTACATTTTTTTCAATAGCATGGGGAGTGTTCTTTGGGGAAACAAAGCAAAACAGAACAAAACCCCTTCTTCTTCTTCCTCTTCTGCGTTCACTCGTATGCACACGACTGGGCTTTTACGTGTATGACCGTTTTTACCCCGCCATGTAGGCAGCCATACTCCGCTTTCGGGGATGTGCATGCTGGGTATGTTCTTGTTTCCATAACCCACTGAACGCTGACATGGATTACAGGATCATTAACGTGCGTATTTGATCTTCTGCTTGCATGTACACACGAAGGGGGTTCAGGCACTAGCAGGTCTGCACATATGTTGACCTGGGAGATCGTAAAAATCTCCACCCTTTACCCACCAGGCGCCGTCACTGTGATTCGAACCCGGGACCCTCAGATCGAAAGTCCAACGCTTTAACTATTCGGCTATGGCGCCCGTCGAACAAAACCCCAAAACTCATTAGAAACGGGATGCTGCCGTTTAACTCTCTCCATACGAACGGCGAAAGAGACGACGTTAACAGCGTTCCACCCCAGTTACCATCATCAAAATATTGCAAGCGGAAGGCTCTTATACTGAAGAGGTGAATGTTGACAAAGAATACCACAATTCTGACGACGGAAGCTAAAGGTTGGGTCATTCAGACACCCACTGGACATCCGAGGGGTCTGTGTAGAGGAGAAGAGAGGACTGGCCGTACTGAGTGAGTTAAACTAGGTGTCGTCTTTTGGTTGCTGCCTCGAAAGGGCGTGGAGGTTCCTGCGGGGCCCTGGGTCAATAATCTGACAAATCAGAGGAAGCGGGAGATAACGAAGCGGAATGACACCGCTCTCAGCGCCCTCTGTGGCGGGAAGTTTGCGGATTATGTCATCACAAATTATCGGCGACGGGCAGGTCAGGGTGACCTTATTTCTTTCTCTTAATTTATTCGTTTGTTCGTTAGTATCGTCACAAAATCCTCGTTCCTCCACTCTCTTTCTCTCCGCCCTCCTAGTTCTCTCTCTCTCTCTCTCTCTCTCTCTCTCTCTCTCTTCTCTCTCTCTCTCTCCCTCTCCAGATGTGTATTACTGGCAAAATCTGTATATTCATCTGTTGTGCTCTCTCTCTCTCTCTTCTTCAATCCATCATCACGTCTCTCTCTGTTATATCAAAATGGATCAGTGTTTAACTGTCTCTTACAAATTGGTTGGTGGAATGGGGGTGGATGGGGGGATGTGTGTGGGGAGGGGGTGTCGGGGGAAGGCTATGATATGGTGGAGGGGTAAGGAAAAAAAATCAACAACAAAATCCATCTTTTCATCTCTTTATTTTGTTGAGCAGGAACTGACAGACTTGTTTTTGTTGTTGCAAGAAAAACACGGTGTGGTGTGTTGGAACATATACACACCTGCGCTATAGCTATCATCTTCTGTTTCTGTTATCTGGTTTGTTTGTTTGTTGTTATTTCCCAGTCTTTTTCCACAGTGTACGTGATAAAAGTCAGAGACATCTTTCCTGAGCCTCGGTTGTCGTCCCTTCGTCTGTTTTGCTTTATTCTATTTCATTCTATGCTGTTTCATTTTTTTTATTTCATCTTATGTTTTCTTGCTTTATTCCCATTTGTCTTAAATCATAACATAAAAAAAAAATATTTGCGGTGTCCGCTCAGGGCTATTCTATCTTTCAATTTGTTTTTACTTTATTTTCGTTGATTTTTTTTTATTTTTAATCTTATTTCTCTGTTTTGTTTAGGTTTTTTTGTTTTGTTTTTTTACTTGTTCCTGGGTTGGTTTGTTGCTATGTTTGTTGTTGATTTTGTTCTTTGTGTTTGGGTTCGTTTTTTTGTTTTTTGTTTTTGTTTTGTTTTGTTTGTTTTGTTTTTGGTTGTTGTTTTTTGTTGTTGTTTTTGGGGGGAGGGTTTGTTTGTTTTTGGTGGTTGTTTTTTTTTCGTGTCAAGGTACTTTGTATTCTTCAGTTCACTTCAAATTAGTTAAGTTTAGTTTTGTTTTGTTTGCTTTGGTTTAATTTGGTTTGGTCGATGTTCAGTTTAAGTTTAGATGGTTTTATTTTTCTAGGTTTAATTTAGTGTATTCCTCTAAACTTTGTTCATTCTGTTGTATTTCGCGATACTGTATATTGCATTTCATGCCGGCAAATTAACCCTTGAGTCGCACAAAGCAATACAAAGACACCCCCCTCCCTCCACCCTCTTTTCCCCCCTGAAACTAATCCCTCAAAGAATCATAAACAAAATACCAAATAAATCAGTAATGGACAAACTGAAATAACTACCAAAAAAAAAATAGAACGAAATAAGAAATAAAAACCCGGAAGTGAGACAGGAAATTACCACACGCACAGCCTGACACAAACGCTTTTCTCCAACCAGGAAAGGCTAAGTTTCTAGGGCAACAAAACGCAATCATATGACTAACTGTTAGTATTCACATCTTGAGTGAAAGTCTTCTCATTTTCCAATCCACAATATATTTCCCCCAGATGAAAAAAAAAAAAAAAAATAGAGAGATGTTCCTGATTTGTAAACTTCACTCATTCTATTTAAATGTTCGGACAATATTTGCTATTCAGCCTTCTAAATGCATTGCTGAAACTTACGATGAGACACGAGTTTCAACACCACGGAGATAATTATTTCTCAGGTCAAGAAAATATCAGAAATATATATATATAGATAGATAGATATATATATATATATATATATAGAGAGAGAGAGAGAGAGAGAGAGAGAGAGAGAGAGAGAGAGAGAGAGAGAGATCCGAAAAAATGGGGTGTCACAATTGCTCACAAGGGAAGTAGGGAGGGGGTGCGGGCCAGAGGTTCGCATGTTCTCCGTCAGTATTCTGATGAAGCAGGGGAGAGGGGGAGGGGTTGGGATAGGGGGTGGGAGTGGAGGAGGATGGGGTGTAAGGAACTGGAATAACACAGCTTCCGTTTCCCCTCTCTGCCAGGGATTGTGGTGGATCTCTTATTGCAGACCGACCATCTTGGTGGTCACGTGAGGCTAGCCTTCTCTTGCTCTTTGGTCAACTTCATCTCCATCTTGTCGGTGCCTGTGTTCTGATCCTTTTCATCATCGCCTTCTTCTGTTTCCTCCGTTCTTTTCTGCTTCTTCTTCCTCCCTGTGTAGATGTGTACAAACTCCGGCTCGTTCTCTGTCACGGTCTTTTCTCTCTCTCTCTCTCTCTCTCTCTCTCTCTCTCTCTGTCTGTCTGTCTGTCTGTCTCTCTTTATCTGTCTCTCTCTCTCTGTCTCTCGGTTAGTGTCCGCCTCTCTCTCTCTCTCTCTCTCTCTCTCTCTTAGTGTCCGCCTTTCTCTTTCTCCCTGTCTGTCTCTCTGTCTCTCTCTCTGTATCTCTCTCTCTCTGTATCTGTCTCTCTCTCTTAGTGTTCGCCTTTCTCTGTCTCTGTCTCTCTCTCTCTCTCTCTCTGTCTTTGCCTCTCTCTCTTAGTATCCGCCTTTCTCTCTCTCTCTCTGTCTCTCTCTGTCTCTCTCTTAGTGTCCGCCTCTCTCTCTCTCTCTCTCTCTCTGTTAGTGTCCGTCTTTCTGTCTGTCTCTGTTCCTTCTCTCCCCACTTCTCTGTGTCTGTCTGCCTGCCATCCTGCCTCTCCATATCTCTCTCTCTCTCTCTCTCTCTCTCTCTCTCTGTCTGTCAGTCTCTCTCTCTCTCTCTCTCTCTCTCTCTCTCTCTCTCTCGTTCTTTTTTTTTCCTTTCTCATCAAAACCGTTATTGTTGATTAGCTGTTACGCCAGAAAATCTTCTGAGAGAGAGAGAGAGAAAAAAAAAAAAAGGTGATCGCAAACTGACATCGCTGTCCAGATTTCATTCAGGGAATGGGGGAAATGGCGAAACTATCACACATTTTCAGAAGACATGTCGATATCATTTTCATTTCACTTCACTCTGTCCCACGGCAGGTGTGCAATCCAATCACCACAAAGACCACCAGCCCCAGTGGCCAAGTGGTTAGCGTCTACGGACTGACGACTGGGGGGGGGGGGGGTCGCGGGTTCGAACCCCGTCAGAGGTGGGTTTGTTCGGGCCCGTGGCCGGTCCGTGAGGGTGTGGGTTCGAATCCCGCTCTCGCCCTTTCTCCCAAGTGTGACTGGGTAGTCTAAGTGAGCGTCTAGTCTTTCGGCTGAGACGATGAGCCAAGGTCCTGTGTGCAGCACGCACCAAATGGGTAGACTGGGACCATACACATCCGATAATTACACACAGACATCATAGACAAAAACAAAAAAGGAAAAGAAAAAAAAAGACCTCTACCTCACCCCAACCCTCCAAACCTACTGGAAAGCTGCGAATGAAACGGGATATAAGTTTGGATGTGAGTTCAGAACTGCAACCTGGACAGAAACACTACAATAGATTATGCATGGCTTGCTTTTCTGTGGGCACAGATGGATACAGTTCAATGATTTCTGCCCTGGCAATCACATCATTTCCCGTACATTGCTTGAAACACGCTATTCCCTGAACACACCAATACGTGTTTGTCACAACTTGTGACGGCAGTTAGGGCGTGTGACCCGTCTTCGTTTTTCTCCCCCCCCCCCCCCCCCCCCCCCCTCTTCTTTCACTTTCCTTCCTTCTCCCATCCTTCAGTTCGGGCAGAAGTCTTGAACTGCGCACGAACCACGTGCATGCATATTACTCGCTCACCTGAGCGAATATGAAATATTGTTGGGCAGCAACAATATTCGAGGCTTTTGCAGCCCGACTGCCGTAGTGTACGGGTCGTTCCTGTTGTTGGTGGGGTAGCTACCCCGACATCTAGGCACCATACGAAGTGAGGACCGGCTGTTCTCCATGGGAGCCACTTCTGTGTTTCTTCGTCTGTCTTCGTCGTCGTCGTGTCCTTGTGGTGGTCGTTAGTGTACGCCACCTGTGGCAGGTAAGAAGCCACTTGTCTATTTAGCTTGGTTGTACTTCTGTCAGGGATGTAGGTGTGTAAAGATGTTCGACAAGAAAGAAAGCTGTACGTTAGGTTTTGGCACAATCTATTTCGTTAATTACTCGTGTGCTACCACCGAGTGAATATGTACTTTTTCTTGTGTCGGCTAATATTTTCGCCAATTTTATTGTTATTGAGTTTTAAAATGATACGATTTTACCTTAGTTCACTGTTGGGTAAAATTGGGCGTTGGCTCTGTATGATAGGTGTAGAGAGTGCGAGTGCCGTATATTACTCCTATAATTCGTCTTGTCAATGGAATTTATTTTGAATGTGCTGTACATTTGTTTTTTTGTTAATTATATCGTTAGAATTAGTATTGCTCAGTACGGGGGGAACATTCCGTAATGTTCCAGCTCTCGCTGTGTGCTGTGTGCCCCGGGCCTTTCGTCTGGTGACCCAGATCTTCGCCCCTCCTGCCCTGTGACTGCTGTCCTGGGTCTTCGCCCCTTTCTGCCCTGTGACTGGTGTCCTGGGTGTTCGTCCCCTCCTGCCCTGTGACTGCTGTCCTGGGTCTTCGCCCCTTCCTGCCCTGTGACTGGTGTCCTGTGTTCCGGGCCTTTGACTTGCAGCCTGGTCCATTGCTTGGCATTGTATGCCGAGTCCTGGCACCTAGGCCTTTTGACCGGAGGCTTGTGCCTAGGGTCGAACCCGCCGAAGTTTGTCTGGGCCGTGTGTCAGTTTTTTTGTTTTTGTTGTTGTTTTCCTCTTAAGAGGAAAACTTCCTGAACCCGTCAAAGACTAAAGCATCTGTGTACCAGTCCTGGTTTTTGGGGGTGATTTGCTTCTCCTTGAGTGTGTGTGTGGAAAATTGCTTTTGATTACATTTGGGAGAATCCGTAGTTTTGTATACGACTTCTGTTCGGTTTTTTTTGTTGAAGTTATAGTATATGGTTGTTTTGTTGTTGTTTTTTTGCAAGGATAGGCTGTGTGGGTAAGGTTGCGTGAGTGGGATAGACAGAGCGGAAGAGAATAAATTTTGTGTGGACGAGAAATATCTGTATTCTGTGTTTGTGTTGTCAGGTGAATTGGGTTGGGCGTTAGGTTTTAAAATAGTTCTCGACCTCTTCCCTAGGGGGGTCGTGACAATGGTGGAGATGCGGGGTAGCAAGTTCTAGGGAATGTAACACGGGTTGGGGGGTAGGGTGTGATCGTCTTGTTCGTCTACGTTTTATGTTGCAGGCATTTCGTTTTGGTTAGCTTTTGTGGGGGTGATTAAGGTTGTTAGATTGTTAGGTTCTTACTGTTGGACGGTTGAGTGAAGTGGGGACCTGGAGTTAGTGACTTAGAGACTTAATCTTAATTCAAGTTTTGTGTAGTTGTTGCACATTGTGAATTAAGAAAACATGCCTGTAACACGAAAAACTTCTGCGGCCTCTACTCCTAGTTCGGGGTCACGGGGGGTCAGGGCAGAAGGCGGTACACCTTCTCTGAGTGCTGAAAAAAAGACTGAATTGTCCGGATGGATTCAGGGCCACCTGAAGGAGGCTAATCCTGAAGGTGCTTTCGATGAAGGCTTGAAGAATGAGTCTAATGCCGTACCTTCTCAGGACATGTACTCAAAGTTCAGGGTGTTGGGCACTGACTTAGGTTTGTCTGGAGAGGCGTTGGCCCGGTTTGTGGTTGATGCAGTAGCCAGGGAGGAAGAGCGTCAGGCTAGGGAGGAAGAGCGTCAGGCTAGGGATGAAGAAAGTACAGACAATGGAAGGATAGAAAAGAAGAAGAGTATAGGAAGAAAAAAGATGAGGAGGAAAGACGTAGGTTCGAGAGGAAAATGGAACTGCGCGAGGAAGAGCTAGAAGCTCACACGGCTCATCAGTTTCCGCTTGTGCCGTATGATGAGAAAGACGATTTCGATAGCTTCCTTAACCACTTAGAGTGGCGGGATTAAATAAGTGGAAGCGTAGCTCCTGGGCAGCCCGCCTGGTGGCCCTTTTGCAGGGTCGGGCGAGAGACGCCTCCCTACGGTTACAACCAGAACAACTACACGATTATGACATCTTAAAAGCAGCTCTGCTTTACGAATTCCGTCTGGATGCAGATTCCTACCGCAAACGGTTCCGTTCAATGCGGAAATTAGCGGAAGAGACGTTTGATCAGTTTCTGGGCAGGCTGAAGGTTTGTTTCTCCCGGTGGTGTGTGGCCGCTGGACGGGATGAATCTGATGCAGAGGACATTAAAGATCTGGTCCTTCAGGAGCAGTTCTTGACCACACTCAATCCCGATCTCGTCACTGAAGTTCGGCGTGAGGAACCCAATAGAGTTGAGGACGTTGCCCATATCACTACTAAAATTGTCAATGCTCGGAGAGCAGGTCGCATGGCGGAAGCTGAATTTCGAGTTTCCAAAAAAGGTAGTAGGGTTTCCGACCGCAGTTTCAATCTGGGCGCGGAGAAAAAAGGACCTCCACATGGGTCAGGGGATTCAGCTCCAAACAACGTTCGGGAATGCGGAAGTGCAAGGCGAGAGTTGTCACGTGTCTGTCTGTCCGTCAGTCGTTGTGACGGTGTGTTTAAGTTCCAAACGTGAAGTTTGAACTTGAATGGGGGGTATTGTCACAACTTGTGACGGCAGTTAGGGCGTGTGACCCGTCTTCGTTTTTCTCCCCCCCCCCCCCCCCCCCCCCTTTCACTTTCCTTCCTTCTCCCATCCTTCAGTTCGGGCAGAAGTCTTGAACTGCGCACGAACCACGTGCATGCATATTACTCGCTCACCTGAGCGAATATGAAATATTGTTGGGCAGCAACAATATTCGAGGCTTTTGCAGCCCGACTGCCGTAGTGTACGGGTCGTTCCTGTTGTTGGTGGGGTAGCTACCCCGACATCTAGGCACCATACGAAGTGAGGACCGGCTGTTCTCCATGGGAGCCACTTCTGTGTTTCTTCGTCTGTCTTCGTCGTCGTCGTGTCCTTGTGGTGGTCGTTAGTGTACGCCACCTGTGGCAGGTAAGAAGCCACTTGTCTATTTAGCTTGGTTGTACTTCTGTCAGGGATGTAGGTGTGTAAAGATGTTCGACAAGAAAGAAAGCTGTACGTTAGGTTTTGGCACAATCTATTTCGTTAATTACTCGTGTGCTACCACCGAGTGAATATGTACTTTTTCTTGTGTCGGCTAATATTTTCGCCAATTTTATTGTTATTGAGTTTTAAAATGATACGATTTTACCTTAGTTCACTGTTGGGTAAAATTGGGCGTTGGCTCTGTATGATAGGTGTAGAGAGTGCGAGTGCCGTATATTACTCCTATAATTCGTCTTGTCAATGGAATTTATTTTGAATGTGCTGTACATTTGTTTTTTTGTTAATTATATCGTTAGAATTAGTATTGCTCAGTACGGGGGGAACATTCCGTAATGTTCCAGCTCTCGCTGTGTGCTGTGTGCCCCGGGCCTTTCGTCTGGTGACCCAGATCTTCGCCCCTCCTGCCCTGTGACTGCTGTCCTGGGTCTTCGCCCCTTTCTGCCCTGTGACTGGTGTCCTGGGTGTTCGTCCCCTCCTGCCCTGTGACTGCTGTCCTGGGTCTTCGCCCCTTCCTGCCCTGTGACTGGTGTCCTGTGTTCCGGGCCTTTTGACTTGCAGCCTGGTCCATTGCTTGGCATTGTATGCCGAGTCCTGGCACCTAGGCCTTTTGACCGGAGGCTTGTGCCTTGGGTCGAACCCGCCGAAGTTTGTCTGGGCCGTGTGTCCGTTTTTTTGTTTTTGTTGTTGTTTTCCTCTTAAGAGGAAAACTTCCTGAACCCGCCAAAGACTAAAGCATCTGTGTACCATTCCTGGTTTTGGGGGGTGATTTGCTTCTCCTTGAGTGTGTGTGTGGAAAATTGCTTTTGATTACATTTGGGAGAATCCGTAGTTTTGTATACGACTTCTGTTCGGTTTTTTTTGTTGAAGTTATAGTATATGGTTGTTTTGTTGTTGTTTTTTTGCAAGGATAGGCTGTGTGGGTAAGGTTGCGTGAGTGGGATAGACAGAGCGGAAGAGAATAAATTTTGTGTGGACGAGAAATATCTGTATTCTGTGTTTGTGTTGTCGGGTGAATTGGGTTGGGCGTTAGGTTTTAAAATAGTTCTCGACCTCTTCCCTAGGGGGGTCGTGACAGTGTTCCTCTTGCGAAAAACTGGAGAAAAAAAATATCCTCGTCTTTTGAATAATGTTATTTTGTCTAAAAATGCGTTAAATATTCAACAGTTAGATGTCAAAATAAAATATGAATGTCTGAAACTTGATATTCTTTCATTCAATCACACACTGAATATTGGACAGATTATTGTCAAAATGATACGCTCCACACTTTTATCAATTTCCGTGTTATTTCATTAAATCACGAATTGAATTTTCGACAGTTGGATCAATGCAAAAATGAATCCCCCATCTTTTATATAATGTTATTTCACTTAATCACATATCATATATCCAATAGTTAGATTATTGGCAAAATTCCTTTGTTTTTATCCGCTTTCAAGCCCAGACTATATGGAGAAAAGAACTTTACATCGGAATTAAACAAACTCTGATTAAAAACTGGGCCTTACCTTTTAAAAGTTTGAAGAGAAGGCGGTGAAAATAAATGAAGCAAGCTCTTGATAAAGATCGTGACAATTCAGAGAAAATGGTGGCTAGCGAAAGGAAATGATACGGCTCTCGGAGTCCTGTCTGATCGTGAATAATTGCAAGTGAAAACTGGCACAATGGTCAAGAGTCCGTGAGGGTGTGGGTTCGAATACTGCCCTCGCCTTTTCTCTCAAGTCTGACTGGAAAATCAAACTGAGCGTCTCATCATTCAGGATGAGACGATAAACCGAGAGAGACCCCGCGTGCAGCACGCACGTGGCGCACTGAAAAAGAACCCATGGCAATGACACTGTTGTCCTCCGACAGAATTCTGCGGAAGAAGTCTCAGCATCATTTTCTCATCTTCTTTCTACTTTTGCTTTCCACACTCCTGTCCTTTTTTGTTTGTTTGTTTGTTTGCTTACAGTTGACTTCACGTTTTTGCGCCTTATACATATTATTAGCAGCAGTAGTAGTTCTTTTTTTTATGTATTTATCTATTATTTATTTCCTTTTTTTTCCTCAAGGCCTGACTAAGCGCGTTGGGTTATGCTGCTGGTCAGGCATCTGCTTGGCAGATGTGGTGTAGCCTATATGGATTTGTCCGAACGCAGTGACGCCTCATTGAGCTACTGAAACTGAAACTGAAACTCCTGTCTATTTCCTGAAACTGTTGTTCTTTGTTTTATTCTGTAGACGTATGGAGACATCTCTGTCTGTCTGTCTCTCTTTCTCCCTCTGTTTCACTTTTGCTCTCCCATTTCTCATCTCGAAATACTATCACTTGATTCTCTCTCTCTCTCTCTCTCTCTCTCTCTCTCTCTCTCTCTCTCTCTCTCACGATTCAAATCTTTGTCCTTGAGTAATAAAGTTTTTGAATCTCTCTCTCTCTCTCTCTCTCTCTCTCTCTCTCTCTCTCTCTCTCTCTCTCTCTCTCTCTCTCTCTCTCTCTCTCTCTCTCTCTCAATCGCTCTCTCTCTCTCCGTTTCAGTCACTCTCGCATTTCTCTTCTCGAAATGCTACCATTCGATCTCTCTCTCTCTCTCTCTCTCTCTCTCTCTCTCTCTCTCTCTCTCTCTCAATCGCTCTCTCTCTCCGTTTCAGTCACTCTCGCATTTCTCTTCTCGAAATGCTACCATCGATTTCTCACACACACACACACACACACACACACACACACACACACACACACACACACACACACACACACACAACCAGGAAGTTTTGTCAGGGACAAAAATTGTAAACATGAATTGACATCACGGAACATGTTTCAATCGTCAATCTGGAAATGGAATTTACAACAACAACAAAAAACAACTAACCTATGCATTAATAAAATAAAAAAATTAAAAAATTAAAAAAAAACCCAGCAACATGGCAGTGGAAATGGATATCATTTGGGCCAACATCGTCGATCTGGGTTTGGTTTTTGTTGTTGTTTTTTTCTATCATTTTATTTCAATTTAACGGCAAATCTGATGCAGATGCAAAAGATCATCCTCACAAACAGAGAAAAAGCACACGGACCGGAAATGAGACAGGAAATTAAAACACAGACTTTTTTTTTTAATACTGGAAGGTTTGTTTCTGTGGTTCCAGATGACAATTCTTTTATTTCTTGGCTGACAAGTATGTTATTTTCAGTCTCAGCTCTCTTTTTTTTTTTTTTCATCGAAACACGT
>NC_134906.1:4334829-4339829 GCF_041734735.1 Babylonia areolata | reverse complement strand
TTGATAGATGGATATGTAGATAGACAGATGGATAGATAGACTGATAGACAGAGATAGATAGACTGACAGACAGATAGATAGATAGATAGACAGACAGACAGATGGATACATAGATAAATTGATTGATAGATCTTCCTCTCTCTCTCTCTCTCTCTCTCTCTCTCTCTTGCTTTCTCTCTCCTGTGTGTGTGGGGGGGTAGAGGGGGAAGGTGTGCGTATGCGTGGGTTTTTGCATGTGTGTGTGTATGTGTGTCTATATCTCGGGGTGCATGTATACTGTTTCTGTTATTCTTAACTGTTTGTTTGTTTGTTACGGTTTATTTTCTTCCTTTCAAATACATGAAGCTGTCAATGGATTCCAAACACGCTTTCTGGTGCTATCATCTGTCTGGAAAGTTTTAATTAACCAGATAACGACGGCACAATCCGCATTTTGCAGCTGACCTCATGGACGCTTAGAATAAATGAACTTGGTCTCGAACGAAACCAGCGAGATTTTTCTGTCAACTGTACGGGGCAATGAAATCCAAAATTACGCCAACGTATTCTTTTTGCCTATTTTTCTTACTTTGTTGTTGTTGATGGTGGTGGTGGTAGTGGTGGTGGTGATGTAATTGTTGCTGTTGGTGTTGTTGCTGTTGTTTCCTTCAGTGAATGTAAGCTTTGCAATGACAGAAATTAGTATATATCTGTCTATCTATATAACAGAATTTCACACACACACACACACACACACACACACACACACACACATACATACATACATACATACACGCACATGCACACACACACACGTACATACACATGCACGCATGCACACACGCACACACACACGTAGGCACACACACACACACTCTCTCTCTCTCTCTCTCTCTCTCTCTCTCTCTCTCTCTGTGCAGTCCTGTTCTATTTTCGTTGTTTGTGAATGAGATTGCCCTTGAAATTGTTGAAAATGGACGACATGGAGTGACTTTTGATTTGATAGAGTTGTTTATGCTGCTTTTTGCTGATGATATGATCTTGTTATCAATATCAGTTGTAGGTTTGCAAAGACAGCTGAATAGTTTATATGAAGCAGCAATGAAATTGGACTTAAAAGTAAACATGGAAAAAAACAAATATCATTGTGTTTCGTAGGGGTGGTTATCTAGGTAGACGTGAACGATGGTCATATGGAAATGAAACTGTAAGAGTGGTAAATGTGTATAAATATCTTGGGATCTTTTTTTCAACCAGACTCAGTTTTACTTATGCCTGTCAAGATTTAGTAAACAGGGCAAAGAGAGCTGTTATGGTTATACTTCATGTTATATATAGATTAGATTGTAGCTCATACACAGTATTTGCTAAGTTGTTTGATTCTCAGGTACAGCCTATTTTACAGTACGGTGCAGAAATCTGGGCTTTTGAGAATGATGTTGAAATAGAAAGATTGCACATGTTTGCCATGAAACGCTTCTTAAATGTTGATAGGCGAACACCCAACGATTTAATTTATGGTGAACTTGGTCGATATCCAATATATATAAACTCATATGTAAAGTGTATTAGATACTGGCTAAAGATAACTAGAATGAATAATTATAGATTACCATACAAGGCTTACATGATGCTGTATAACTTAGACAATAACGGAAAAAAGACTTGGGTTACAGGTATTCGAAAGTGTTTGTGCTCTTATGGATTTTCTTATGTCTGGGATAACCAGGGTGTCGAAAATGTTTCATGGTTCATAAAATATTTCAAACAAAGAATTGTTGATTGTAGATGGCAGGACTGGCATAACCACATTCAGAGTAGTGACAGATTTGCTGAATATAAGATGTTTAAGTTGACAAATAATGTGGAGCCATACATTGAAATGAAAATGAATAGATATGTGAAATATGCTTTGACCAAAGTTAGGCTTGGTGTATCAGATATTGCCTGTCATCGTTTAAGATACAGTGAAAAAAGAGCTGAGAAAGTGTTGTGTCGTTTATGCCATCAGTCAGAAGAAGATGAAATTCATTTTATGTTTTGTTGTCCTTGTTTACTTGACTTAAGGTTGAAACATATCCAGCCTAAGTTTTATAATAACCCATGCCGCTTTAGATTCAATTTGCTAATGTCATCCAGAAATGAAACTGTATTGTGCAATGTGGCGTTATACATTTACAATGCCTTAAAGCGTTTGCGTATTGCTATAACTTAGATCATAATATCAACATAGATTGTCAAACATAACAAGCATCTGAAGTGTAAATGTTAAACAATGTGTTTTTGAAAAGTGTTTGTGTGATTGATATAATTGTGACTTACCCCTTCAGTAAGGGGCTTAGGCCTAAATCTGAATAAACAATTTCGTATTTCGTATTTCGTATTTCTCTCTCTCTCTCTGTGATACTTAATTACGGGTATGCATGCATCTTTGAACGAGAACCATCTCTGCCATGCACGTGCTCGTGCAAAGTGTGCGGTCGCAACAGCTGTAATCATGTCACAGACACACGCGGCCTGACACACGTGTGCCTTCAATTTCCAGTTGAGTTTGATTTACACATCCTTATTTTGCAGCAAAATATTAACTTTACCCGTGATTTGATGAAACAAAGCAAGTAAGCAGTCGTGTGGGGGTGAGGGTGGGGAGGGGGGAGGGTGGTTGGGCGGTGGCGGCGTGTTTCGGGGGTTGGGGGTTAGGGATGTGGGAGGTGTGTGTGTGTGTGTGTGGTATTTGGTGTGGTGTGGTGGTGGTGGTGGTGGTGGTGGTGGTGTGTGTGTGTGTGCCATCAATCAACCCAAACCTTCGAAATTTATTGTTACCAAAAAAATAAATAAATAAACAATAAATAATAAACGTAGGCCTAACTTATAATCTTGAATAAATCTCTTTTTTTCTTTCTTTTTTTTCATACTCTGACTCAGTGTCACACAACAAGAGCACTGTTATTCAGAGAAATTTGAAAGCACTCATTAAATAAAGAGAAGAAACAAGACGAATAAATGAAAACAGAAAATGATGGGACCCAATGGAAAACACTGACAACATTCACAGAACTTTCAAGACAATGAAAATACAAAGTGGAACTCACCGTTTGAGACATGGAGTTGGAACCCGGTGGTGCACACAAAAACAAAACAAAAAAAACAACACACAACACATTTTTTCCACTGGACGGTCTTCAACGGAATGAAGATGAGATGATGCAAAAAAGAAATGGAACGAACTCTAAGGAAGAGAGAATGGTGCACTTTGCTGTTTCCAAAATGGCTTCTTCGTTTCGAACACTTGAGGGAATAGCATATTGGAGTTGTCTTTCTTGTCTTCGTTTTCAAAACCGTGTCATTTGATTGCTCTGTGCACGCACGCGCGAGCACATTCATGTGTGTATTTGCTTATGTGTGTGGGTGTGGGTGTGTATGATGAGGATGTGGGGTTTGTACGTCATGGGGGGTACAATTTGTGTGTGTGTGTGTGTTTGTGTGTGTGTGTGTGTGTGTGTAGAGGATGAGGTATGTGTATATGCATGTGTGTATTGTGGGAGCAACGGAATATTGGAACGTGCGGGTATGCATATATATATGTGTGTATGTGGGGGTGAGGAGGGAGGAGGGGCGAGGGTGGTGGTGGTGGTGGAGGTTATGGGCGTATGTGTGTATGTGTGCATGATAAGGACAAAACAAGTTAGGGGAAAACAGCATACCGAAGGAAACTCAGTGAAGATATCTCAAACATTCATCACTGATATATATATATATAATAAAGATATATATATATATATATATATATATATATATATATATATATATACACACACTATCTATATATATATATATATAGATATATAGATATATATATATGTGGGGGGGGGGGGGGTGTGCGTGTGTGTGTGTATGTGTGTGTGTGTGTGTGTGTGTGTGTGTGTCGTGGAAGCTGCGATACGTAGCCAAGAAATGCGTGTGTAGGGAAGGGGGGAGGTGCAGTGTAATTTGGGAAATGGTGTGTGTGTGTGTGTGTGTGTGTGTGTGTGTGTGTGTGTGTGTGTGTGTGTGTGTGTTGGGGTTCGTGTACGTTTATGTGTATTTGGGCCTTTGCACTTTTGCTTGTGCTTTCGTATCTGTGAAACTGCATGTTTGTTGCATATCTGTTATGCATGCATGTGTTTGTCGGTCTGTCTGTCCGTCTGTCTGTATGTATGTATGTTTTACATTTATTTGCATATTTGTTTATTTATTATCATTATTGTCTTTTTATTTCATTTTCATTTTTTATTATTAGTATTTGTTTTGTTTTTTCTTCTTTTTTTTTAATTTGTTTTGTTTGTTTGTTAATATTAATTATCTGTTTGTTTGCTCATTCATCTATTTTTATTTCATTTTATTTCATCTTTTTTTCTTTTTTTTCTCTTTTGTTCAGTGTTCATTTACTTTTTTTATTTCTATTTTTCCTCAAGGCTTAACTAAGCGCGTTGGCTTACGCTGCTGGTCAGGCATCTGCTTACAGTTGCAGATGCGGTGTAGCGTATATGGGTTTGTCTGAACGCATGACGCCTCCTTGACCTACTGATACTGATACTGATATTGATACTGATACTGATACTGATACTGATATCGATACTGATACTGATACTGATACTGGGACCGGGCAATGCAGAGCAAAAAAAAGAGGGGCAGATTACGGAAGTAGTGAGGGTTTGGGCGGGGCGAGAGAGAACTGGTTAGGGGGGGATTCTTCTTCTTCTTCTTCCTCGTTCGCCTCCCATTAGATGAGCAGCCCGGTGTCGTCGATGAAGGCTGCCATCCATCGCAGCTCCTCCAGGGTGCCGTACAGTTTAGCTTCCACTGCTGTCGGTGTTGGCCAGTACTTCCTCTCTGGATGCTGCATGCGTCCTACAGTCTTGAAGGATGTGGTCGGTTGTCATTGGTCCCTCACCACAAGGGCACTCTCCACTCTGTCCAATGTAAAACTTTTGTGTGCATGTGGTGGAGCAGGCGGTTGAGTCCAGTCCTCAGGCGGAAGA
>NC_134906.1:4329829-4332329 GCF_041734735.1 Babylonia areolata | reverse complement strand
TAAATAATTATAATATAGAAAAAGGTAGTAGTAATAATAATAATAATAATAATAATAATAATAATAATAATAATAATAATAATAAAATAATAATAGATAAATAAATAAATAAATAAATAAGACAACAATGATGATAAATAAGCAAATAAATGTAAACAAAAATGAAGACACACATTCACACATACACCCACACATGTATAACAGATATGCACCAAACCTGCAGTTTCACAGATACGAAAGCACAGTCAAATACATATAAAATGACAAACAGAGAGCGCAAAACACTGTCGATCTCTATGTCAGTATCATGATAACGACTAACTCATACTGGGTCTCTTCTTTTTTTTTCTTTTTTTTTCTTTTTTTCCCCCTTTACCCTGCTACAGAAATTTGAGATATGTTATGATGAAGAAGAAAAAAAAAAAAAAAAAAAAAAAGCACCAGTAAATGAACCACAAGACCAGGTTGATGTCCACCTCCCTGGAGAGTCGTTGATGATGCTTTTGCAGACTGTTCATAACAAGTCGATGATTGAATTTAGACTTCGAATAAATAGAAATATTAAATAGAAAGACGTTTGTTTGTTTCTAAAAATCATGATTAAATAATAATAATAATAATAATAATAATAATAATAAACAACCAGCCGTGAAGGGGGGATGGGGGGGTCTAATTTTGCAAGAGAAAAAACAAGTGAAAAGCAATGAGCAGGGGAGGGAGAGAGAGAGAGAAAAGGGGGAGGAGAGAGACAGGGGAGAGCAATTAACCGATAAATATTTAATGGGGTTTCTTCTCCCCCACCCTCCCCATCCCCCTCCCTCCCTCCCTCCTTTTTTTTTTTTTTTTTTTTTTTTTTTTTTTTTGGTCGTTATTGACATAACGTCAAACAAAGTGAACACACACACACACACACACACACACATCACATACACACACACATTCACACACACGCGCGCGAGCGCTCGCATACACACACACACACGCACACACGCATACACACACACACACACACATGCACACACGCACATACACGCTTGCGCGCGCGCATGCACATACACACATTAACATAGACACACTGAGACACACACACGCACACAGACACACAAAAACACACTCATATAGAAACACACACACACACACACACACACACACACACACACACACACACACAAAACGAACGAGGCAAAAGTTGAAGAAAACAGTCAAAGAAATGGCACGAATCGTTCAGCAATTTACATATGCTTATGCAAATGGGAACTGCTTCTTGAAAAAGGCAATTGCTTTTCTGTCAGACTCACTTGGACTAAAATACCTCACAGCACGCTTCTGTGTGACTTTTGTTCTTTTTTTTATTTTGTCTTATTTTCTTTAAATCACTCAACCTTCTTTCTCTTTCTCTTCTCCTCTTCGTCCTTTTTTTTAATTCTCTGCTCGTTATAACATGCCCCCTATACGTTTTTATGTGCACATACACATACATTCACACACACGCGCGCTCGCATACACACACACGCATACGCACGCGCATGCACATACACACATTAACACAGACACACACACAGGCTACACATTTCCAGTTGGAATTCATATTGCTTGCAGAGTTCTTGACCACTGGACTCATATTCTGTATGCACATAATGATAGCCATATCAAAAAGGTCTATATGTCGATGATGAACCAACCAGACACAATTGAAAATCCATGGATACAATTTGTAAAGAATATTCTTCACAATGTAGGATTAGGTCATGTTTGGAATAATCAGTCGACATTTAGTAACAGCAGACTTAAATTTACATTACGCCAACAACTAAGAAATAGATATGTACAATTCTGGAAACAGAGAAAAACTGAATACAATAGATTAGACTTCTACAACAAAATTAAAAGAAACGATTATCAAATTGAGAATTATCTAACTGATAAAATCGATCCTGCTCACAAACAAGCTCTTTGTCAACTCAGAATAAGCGCACATTATTGAAACATCGAACGAGGAAGATATGCAAACATTCCCAGAGAAGAGAGGTTATGTGCTATATGTGAAGTTGTTGAAGATGAATTGCATTTCTTAGATTCGTGTATCTTATTTCATAATTTGCGAAGCCATCTAATCACTACTATACAGCAGTATGATCATCAATCAAATGTGATCTCTAGAAAAATACAAAACAATATACTAAAACCAAGTGATTTATTCACCTGCGATGACCGTTTATTTCTTTGTTCCCTTTGTTCTTTGTTGTGTCTATTAATCCTTCGGGATTTTATGACAATAAATGAAGTCAAGTCAAGTCAAGTCAAGTCAAGTCAAGTCACACACACACACACACACACACACACACACACACACACACACACACACACGAAGAGAGAGAGAAAGAGTTTTGGCAATGCCCTGTACTATTTTCATTCTTGTGCTGACCACAGCATCTCAAAGCCACTTTTCGTCCATCACAGCCTGAAAAACCTGCTGTAAACGACTCCAGATGTGGTTCGT
>NC_134906.1:4299829-4324829 GCF_041734735.1 Babylonia areolata | reverse complement strand
GAAAATTGTCAAAGCTTGCTTGAAAAAAAGAAAGGGGAATGGACTGGGAAGGCAGAAAAAGGAGACAACAGTGAAGATAGAAAAAAAAAAAAAAAAAAAGGCAGAAACAAAGAAAGTGACAGAAAAGAGGAAATTCCTAGCACAGAATTTCCGGAAGGTGGGGATGCTATTTATACTGAAAGACCCCCGGCATCCCCACAGAGGCAAGTCAAGGACTGAGTATTACACAATTCAGTTAACATTAAGTCAGCAGAGTATGGTTTTACATCACATTCAAACCTTATAAAGAAAAATAGAAGAAGAAAAAACACCGTCATAACCTGAAATATTTTTCAACCATGATTGAACAGTATACTTTGTATGTACTGGCATAAATGGTCTAAATGTGTATAATATTTTCATTACAACATCCATAACAAATGGACTGCACATTACTGAAAACAAAAAACAAATAAACAAACACATTCCCGTTAAATTGGGAAGAATAAAGACAAAAAGAGAGAAAGGAAAGCGAAAAAAAATAAAAATAAAAATAAAACACCAATGTTAAAATGAATGCTTCACTGTAATACTACCATGCTGAATCACAAAAATGTATACATACTGGAAAAAAAAAAAAAAAAAAGCACACACGCACACATACACACGCCCCACCTCCACACACACACACGCACACTCACGGACAAGCACACCGACATGCACACTCACACACATACATTCTCAGTTTATGTATATAGTTCTTTGTGACTGATTTTGTGTACATATTTTGTTCATACATCAAAGATTTTACATGTTCATATGCAAATACATACATGAAATCAGTCTAATACATTAACTGAATGAGAATAGATATAAAAAGAAACAGTCAGTTAACTCAATACACACTAAATGAATCATTCAATCAAATCAAATAAAAGAAATGAACCAACACAAAGCAACGAATGAACTAAAACAATATCATTAACAGTATGAGAGTAATCTTACCCGACAAGCAAGAATCCATATTTTCACTACCTCAGTCACAAACAAATGAACAAAAAATGCACACAAAAAGGCAAACACGTGTACATTATTCTGGACAAGAGAACAAAATTTATAAATCACTAAAAAAAAAATGAGTATTCACAACATTCCTTATTCAGAACTGTGTGTCCAAACAGCACACACACACATGCACCGGACTTATAATAAAACAAACAGGTCTATTGTTTCACCTTGTGTGGTTCAAAACATACTCCCACATGTGTGGTGTGGTGTGGTGCAGTGTGGTGTGGTGTGGTGGGTGGATGGGTGGATGTGTGCGTGTGCATGTGCATGTGCGTGTGCATGCATGTGTGTGTGTGGTGTGGTGGGTGGATAGGTGGATGTGTGCGTGTGCATGTGCATGTACGTATGCATGCATGTGTGTGTGTGTGTGTGTGTGTGTGTGTGCACGTGTGTGTGTGTGTGTGCATGTGTGTGTGTGTGTGTAGAAAACAAGTGCAGGTAACAGCTAAACAACTATCATTATTTCAAAATAACTTTCCAAAGATAAAAATAATAATAGGAAATGTAAAAATAATTACAGATATCCTTCAAAGACTCACAAAAAAAAAACAAAAAAAAAAAAAAAAAAAAAAAAAAACAGTCTTTGTCAACCAGGTGTTACCATTAAACTTTATGCCTGATGTTTCAATGCTTGTTTTTATTTTTCCTTTTTGTTCCCACTGCATTTATCGTGCCTTTGATGTATTTTGCTTTCCACCAGCGTTTACCGAGTTTGTTCCTGCATGGTATATATACACAAGGAAAACTGGCTCGGGTTTGAGAAATGGATAGATATTTGTGCGCCAATAGAATCATAGTTGTTACGTGGTGGGTCTTTTTGGTTTGTTTGTTTGTTTGTTTGTTTTCTTCTTTTCATCTCTGTTTAACAACTGGGTTTAACCCTTTCACCACCAGTCAATTTAGAGTGCAAAATTCCCTTGTGCTATAAACACAGAAATATGGTGTCTAGGAATAGCTGGGGATTCCCCCTGTGATGTGTAGAAGATATGGCCTATCCTACCACCAAACATAAAGAGCAGTAGGTTCATCGATAACAGACCCATGATCTGGTCACCCTTCAGTGACATGGGTCCTCCACCTAGCTGCTGCATAATATGCGAGTTTGGCAGTGAAAGGGTTAAGTTCAAGAATCGTGCTATCTTCTGCACTGAAATGGATTGATATCATATAGCTTGTCTTTTCTCCTGTGTTTACATGTTTCTCAGTCAGCACGACTGAATGGCATATCAAAACTTTTGAGATTCACACACACTGCATTCATTATAATCAGGACAGGTCTGGGGGGGATGGGGAGGGGGTGGAGGGGTTGGGGAGGGGGAGGGGGGTTAAGTTACTTGGTAAAGTATTACAAACCATGCACATGGAGTTGATTACAACAGAAAAACAGAAAATGAAAAAAATTAATAAATAAAGCGTTTCCGAAAAGAAATGAAAAAAAGATTTTTTTTTCAAAAGCTTTTCTGAAAAAAATTTTTTTTTTTCATAATAATAATAATAAAGCCTGTTCTCGAACAGTTTCCGTATATGCAAAACAAAAAATAGAAAAAAAACAAAAAAACATACACTTACAATAATTACATACATACACAAACAAAAGTACATTGTTGCCAACATGCACACACATGGACAACATGAGGTGAGCAAGAAATAAAACGTATCATTACATTACCAGGTATTCTCCTCTTCTGTCAAAAGAGAAAATAGAAAAAACAAAGCACAATCACGCACATACACACACACACACACACACACACAAACAACACACCTGTGAAGAACAACGTCACACATACACACACACACACACACAAACAACACACCTGTGAAGAAAAACGTCACACACACACACACACACACACACACACACACATAGTGATACAGAGTGGTTCATCGTTTACCATTTCTCTGCACTTTTCAGATGTCAGATTTCAGTTTGTGTCAGCAAACCCATCTCAGTGACACCAACACAACTTGGCCATACAATGAAACGTACCAGCCGTTGTCAAAAAAAAAACATCGCAAACATTTCTCCCACTCTGTCAAACTACCTCCTGGCAAAGCTCTAAAAAAAAAAAAATATAGAGCTCAAGACTTAACTCGCTCCATACAAACGGCGAAAGAGACGACGTTAACAGCGTTTCACCCCAATTACCATCATCAAAATATTGCAAGCGGAAGGCTCTTATACCGAAGAGGTGAATGTTGACAAAGAATACCACAGTTCTGACGACGGAAGCAAAAGGTTGGGACACCCACTGGACATCCGAGGGGTCTGTGTAGAGGAGAAGAGAGGACTGGCCGTACTGAGTGAGTTAACACTGATCTGTACCTTCAGTTTCCTTAACCCTTTCACCGCCAACTTTCTGTGAGAAAAGAAAACACTCCCAAGCGCCTAAATATTCTGACTCAATGCTCTCAGTCACGGGCTTTCGATTCAGGTCAAAGCAACACAGCGGACCTGTTCACTTCAAATTCGGTTTGGGGTACAAAATTTAGTCGTTGTTCTATTGCGTGGGGGAAAACTGGCTGCAGCTGTAAAGCTTTGTTAACGATGTGAAAAACAGTCCTTTTAACATGAACCCTCAATGTCGACTAAAGTCACCAATGGTGGTTTTCTTACCCCACCATACAGGCAGCCATACTCCATTTTCAGGGGGGGTAGTAAGCTTTTATGTGCCTGACCTTTTTTACCCTGTCATATGAGAAGAGAAATAAATAACCAATAAATGAATACATAAATAAATAAATATACTTTAAAATAAAGAAGAAAAAAAACTGGACACAGCAGTCACAATAATCTCAGCCAAACACTGCCGGAAAATGACTTTTCAAATTTGCTATGAAAAAAAAAAATCAACACATTTGCATACCTGTATAACTTTATGACATTCTCAAAAATATGAAGGAGAGGAAGACAACTATGACTATGAGAAAACAAACAAACACACGCACGCACGCATGCACACTCACACACAAACACACACACGCACGCACGCACGCACACACACACACACACACACACACACACACACACACAAACCACTTGCACAATAATTGAACAAGAGGAGCAGGTGATAGAAAACAAGTGCAAGCGGGCATCCCTTTCGTCATTTCACAATATATACATATCTGTACAATCATTGCAAAACATCAGAGAAATCGGCAGAAATTCACAAATGTCCACACATTCAAGACTATACTCACACCCTTCACCATACTACCAATAGCTTTTAACAACAACAACAAAAAAAAAAACAAACCCTAACTCAGTACTCTCTCACCACAAAAACTCTCCTTCACCCCTGTCACAGAATTCTTACGCTGTCTTGAAGTTGCAAAAACAAGAATTTTGCACATATCAAAAGGTAGATAGACAGATACATTGACACAAAGATGCATGAATGTATGTAATCATAAATCAAAAATCACCTGCCCAGATTATACAAATAGAAATCTGCATTTTACTGTCAATTCAGATGTGATCTTGGAGTTGGACTTGCCAGTGAAGTTCTGGGTAAGTAGCGGAACATCCTAAACATATTTGACTAAGTTTTGTTGTTATTGTTTTGTTGTTGTTTCATGATTTTCAACAAGTGATGAAAAAAAATGATCTGTCAAAAGTGACTTGAATGAAATACAACTGCTACTTATCATGAAAAAACACCAGTACCAGGGTGAAATGAAGTGGAGTGATGACCTAGAGGTAACGCGTCCGCCTAGTAAGCAAGGAAATCTGAGCGCGCTGGTTCGAATCACGGCTCAGCCGCCGATATTTTCTCCCCCTCCACTGGACCTTGAGTGGTGGTCTGGACGCTAGCCATTCGGATGGGAAGATAAACCGAGGTCCTGTGTGCAGCATGCACTTAGCGCACATAAAAGAACCCATGGCAACAAAAGGGTTGTTCCTGGAAAAATTCTGTAGAAAAAATCCACTTTGATAGGAAAAACAAATTAAAAAAAAATGCACACAGGAAAAAAAATTTTTAACGGGTGGCGCTGTAGTGCAGCGACACGCTCTCCCTAGGGAAAGCAGCCCGAATTTCACACCGAAATCTGCTGTGATAAAAAGAAATACAAATACAAATACAAATACTTGGCCATCTTGAGCACAAAATTTGGATTGCTGTAATAATGCCACCACCTCGATACACTAAACTGCTGGAATTTTTAACCTCAACCTGTGCCTTGATTTCAACTTGAGCATCCTACAATCTCATTAACATGTATAATTTATAATATATATATATATATCACATCCAAATGTTAGTGGACTGGCATGTAGGCAGGTAGGTAAGTCAGTAGGTTAAGATGGTACATGTATGTAGCTTGATACTAAATGATAGGTTGATTGGCAGATAAGACAAGACGTTCAGATTCATGGACATGTATATATTACATGACAGACTGAATTGCACTTAAAAGGTTTGGTTCAGTTTCCTTTTCCGTGTGAACACAAAAAGCAGCCTTCTCTGTGCTGTTCAGAAACATGCTGTGAAACTGAATCTAATATCATTTTGCCGCTTTCCCCAACGTTCTCTTTGTGTGATGATGATCGTCATCAGCAAAGTCGTCCAAAAATGGGCATCAATGTATAATCTGACCGTCACTGAACATTTGCACATGCTCTGAAAAAGAACTGTTCTTGCTCGAACAAGAGAGAACACACACACACACACACACACACACACACACACACACACACACACACATGTCAAAACTGGAACTAGTGGTGCAGAGATAACAGAACTTTAGAAAAGGACGGAGGAGAAGCAAGTAGAGCTTTGTGAAAGCTTCCAAAAACACTGAAACACTTCTGATGTAAGCTATTTCGGACCATCCAAACATCATATATATCCACTGCTTTTACTGTCAGTCACCAAATGGCCTCTCTGAAAAGAGCAACCCTTTCAGAGAAAAACGATGTCTGATTCAAATACAGCTGTCTCTCTTTTGCCTTCAACTGACTAAAAAAATTTTTTTTTTAATAAAAAAAAAAGAATAAATAATTTTTTTTGAACCCACACTAAGAAGAGACAAGAACACTATATTATCTCGAAAAGAGAAATTGTTGACACAATAACATATATATAACTGATGAAAAAAAATTTTTTTTAAAGAGTTACAGTAAGCCACAAAGATTAATCATTCAATAAACACATCAACAAAGTATGTCCCAGGGCAGCAAAAAAAAAAAAAAAAAAAAAAAAAGTATGTCCCGTCAACACAAGTGAGAGCGCTGTCCCAGAAAAAAAGTCCCGAAGTTTGATCCAGTGATAACTTAAAAAGTGTAAAGAAATTAAAACAAACCAGGCCAATCTGTGCCAGCTACAGACCTTATATATACATGAGACTGTAAATGTAGAAGCTGATGAATTTTTCAAAGAAGAGATTTCACTTGCAGATCTACCCACAACAGAACAAGACTGTCGTTATCGTGCAGCTGTATCTGATACACGTCTGCCTCACAGACAAAATGGAGAGAGTGAACACCGTATCAAGGGTAAATTCCTCAGCTTACAGTATCATATTCCTAATATGGCATCAAAAGATTCTACTTGGCTGGTTTATCCCGAATCTATTGAACACGACATTAGTGCCTGGTTGGTTTCTTATTCTTGCTGACTTCACAATCGTATCGCAGTCATTTTGCTTTTTTCCATTAGACCACAACCTCTTTTCACAGGTAATTTCACATGCTTCACGGCAGAAGCCGAGAAAGATAAAAAGACTGCTCAATTACACAAAGTCTGACACAAACTCTCCGTCTTGTTCAAAACTACACACACTTTGTCCCTCTTATTCAATGTGAATGATCACTCTTCACATCAAATCATAATCATCACCCTTCACATCAGATCATAATCATCATCAATTCAACACTGCACATCATTCCCCCACATTCCACAAAGCTCTCTTGGAACTAAAGCTCTCTTCCATACTCAAGTAAAGCTCTCTCTAAACTCTCTTCCGTACTCAACCAAAGCTCTCTTTGAATCAAAGCTCTCTCCATCTTCCATACTCAAGTAAAGCTCTCTCTAAACTCTCTTCCGTACTCAACCAAAGCTCTCTCTGACAATGAATCAAAGCTCTCTCCATCTTCCATACTCAAGTTAAGCTCTCTCTAAACTCTCTTCCGTACTCAACCAAAGCTCTCTTTGAATCAAAGCTCTCTCCATCTTCCATACTCAAATTAAGCTCTCTCTAAACTCTCTTCCGTACTCAACCAAAGCTCTCTTTGAATCAAAGCTCTCTCCATCTTCCATACTCAAATAAAGCTCTCTCTAAACTCTCTTCCGTACTCAACCAAAGCTCTCTTTGACAATGAATCAAAGCTCTCTCCATCTTCCATACTCAAGTAAAGCTCTCTCTAAACTCTCTTCCGTACTCAACCAAAGCTCTCTTTGACAATGAATCAAAGCTCTCTCCATCTTCCATACTCAAGTAAAGCTCTCTCTAAACTCTCTTCCGTACTCAACCAAAGCTCTCTTTGAATCAAAGCTCTCTCCATCTTCCATACTCAAGTAAAGCTCTCTCTACACTCTCTTCCGTACTCAACCAAAGCTCTCTTTGAATCAAAGCTCTCTCCATCTTCCATACTCAAGTAAAGCTCTCTCTAAACTCTCCTCCATACTCAACCAAAGCTCTCTTTCAACCACAGCTCTCTCCACACCAAACTACCTTTCAACCAAAGCTCTCTTTCACACCTTTTTTTGAATTAGGCACCTTCATCAACAGTATCCCGTTTCGCTTCCACAACCTTCCACTCATCAGGCCAACTATCATCCCATAACTTGCATATTTTGCAACAATATTATGTTCCAACAGGTTTGTTTCGTGTTGTTGTGTTGTTGTGTTTTTTTTTTTCCCCCAGCAGCAAGCTTCAATCCTGAAATACTCTCCTAACGCTTCTTCTTCTTTCTTTTTTTTCTTTTTTTGAGAATCAGAATTTTTCCCCTTCCCAGACTTTGTTCACTGCTGCATATCATGACACTCTTTGAGTCATTATTTACACTTCTGATTACACTGTTTTCATTCTTTGTTGTTGTTTTTTGTGGGGTTTTTTTGTTTTTGTTTTTTTGGTTTTTTTTAGTTCTCTGACATGATGTTAACTAAATGACTACTATGTATCTGCTAACATCAACACATTATCTTCCAATAATCACCATGCTTGTTTGTTAACCCTGAAACAGCTAATAATTAATTTGTATTAAAACAAAAAATACAACAACAAAAGAGAGAGAGAGAGAGAGAGAGAGAGAGAGAGAGAGAGAGAGAAAACAAAACCCCCTTACACTACTTGTGAAAAGACACTACCTCATGCGAGTCACTATAGATCTATACATCCACTCTTAAAGATGCAATACAGGAATACAAAAATCTCAGAATCAGTGTCTCAACAACAACGACAAAAAAAAAAAAAAAAAAAAAAAAATCACGTCCTCCCTCACCCTCCATCTCCTTCACTCCCTCCATCCCTCCCCTCCCTCCTCCCTAAGGAGTCAACTACTCCATGGGGGGAGCCGAGGCTGTCTGCTTCTCGCTGACGCCCATGGGCGGGGGCTGGGGGTTGTAGGGAGGGGGCATCACCATCCCCGGAGGAGGGGGGTACGGCTGAGGGGCTGGCTGGGCGAACCCTCCAGGACCCGGCGGCGGGGGGTACGGCTGAGCTGGGCCTGGCGCAACGGCTGGAGGATAGGCTGCACCTGCTGACACAAGTTTCAGTTTCAATTTCTCAATGAGGCATCACTGCCTACGGACAAATCCATATATATATATATATATATATATATATATAGGCTACACCATATCTGCTAGGCAGATGCATAACCTGACGCACTTAGTCAGGCCTGGAGTGCATGCTTTGTGTCTGACTATGTGTGCGTATGTGTTATAGGATAGCTGTTAGATACACATGTATGTTAAAATGTATGTATGCAGTGTGTGTGTGTGTGTGTGTGTGTGTGTGTGTGTAGTCACATTTTGGTGTGTGTATGTAACATAGATATAATGTTTTATGTTAACAAAAGCGTTTTTGTAAAGCACCTAGAGCAGATTTCTGGATAGTGTACTATATAAGTATCCATTATTATTATTATGCTTATATATATATATTTGTTTTGTGGATTTCCTCTTCAGAATTTTGCCAGATAACAACACTCTCATTGCTATGGGTTCTTTTTTTTCAGTGCGCCAAGTGCACCTCGGTTTAGCGTCTGATCACAATGACTAGACGCTCAGTTTGATTTTCCAGTCAAACTTGGGGGAGAAAGGGCAAAAGCAGGATTCGAACCTACACCCTCGACGGGCGCAACAGCCAAGTGGTTAAAGCGTTGGACTGTCAATCTGAGGGTCCCGGGTTCGAATCACGGTGACGGCGCCTGGTGGGTGAAGGGTGGAGATTTTTACAATCTCCCAGGTCAACATATGTGCAGACCTGCTAGTGCCTGAACCCCCTTCGTGTGTATATGCAAGCAGAAGATCAAATACGCACGTTAGAGATCCCGTAATCCATGTCAGCGTTCGGTGGATTATGGAAACAAGAACATACCCAGCATGCACACCCCCGAAAACGGAGTATGGCTGCCTACATGGCGGGTTTAAAAATGGTCATACACGTAAAAGCCCACTCGTGTGCATACGAGTGAATGTGGGAGTTGCAGCCCACAAACGCAGAAGAAGAAGAAGAAGAAGAACCTCCTACACCCTCATGGACTCTCGTACTGGCAGCTTAGCATCTTAACCATTCTGCCACCTTCCTCCTAAACACTAAGTGGCCCACATGGGGGTCAAACCCATGATCTTTACCAGGAGTTATCGACACGGCGCTCTGAGTCTAACCAACTGAGCTAATGGACCAACAACGTTGACACAAACCTCACATCGGTTCTCGTTCTGCCAACACCACTGACACAAACCTTCATTGACTCTCACCACAACATAACAAAACATACCACACGACACACCACAACACTGCTGGACAGGGAAGCTGTAGGTGGCCACAACACAACACAACAGTTTTTTACACACTACAACACACCACAATACACTACAACACAACACAACACACCACACCACACCACACTACAACACACCACAATACACTTACAACACAACAGTTTTTTTACACACTACAACACACCACAATACACTTACAACACAACACAACACACCACACCACACTACAACACACCACAATACACTTACAACACAACACAACACAACACACCACACTACAACACACCACAATACACTTACAACACAACACAACACACCACACCACACTACAACACACCACAATACACTTACAACACAACACAACACCACACCACACTACAACACACCACAATACACTTACAACACACCACACCACACCACACTACAACACACCACAATACACTTACAACACAACACACCACACTACAACACACCACAGCACACTTACAACACAACACACCACACTACAACACACCACAATACACTTACAACACAACACACCACACTACAACACACCACAATACACTTACAACACAAGTCAACACACCACACTACAACACACCACAATACACTTACAACACAACACACCACAACATACCACACTACAACACACCACACAATACACTTACAACACAACACACCATAACACATCACACTACAACACACCACAATACACTTACAACACAACACAACACAACACACCACACCACACCACACCACACCACAACACAACACACCACACCACACCACACTATAACACACCGCAATACACTTACAACACACCACACTACACCACACCACAACACACCACACTACAACACACCACAATACACTTACACCACAACACACCACAATACACTTACAACACACCACACCACACAACACAAACTCCCTGAGCTGGCACTGGATGCTGCTAAGGCAACAACCTTTGCTGCTGGACAGTGAATTCATAGGTGGTCACAACTGGGGTTGTTGGAGTGTTGGCCTAGAGGTAACGCATCCACCTAGGAAGCATGAGAATTTGAGTGCACTAGTTCGAATCATGGCTCAGCGACCGATATTTTCTCCCCCTCCACTAGACCTTGAGTGGTGGTCTGGAAGCTAGTCATTCAGATGAGATGATAAACCGAGGTCCCATGTGCAGCATGCACTTAGCACACATAAAAGAACCCATGGCAACAAAGGTGTTGTTCCTGGCAAAATTCTGTGGAAAAATCACTTCGATAGGAAAAACAAACAAAACTGCACGCAGGGAAATAAATAAATAAATAATAAAAAAAATAGGATGGCGCTGTAGTGTAGCAACGCGCTCTCCCTGGGGAGAGCAGCCTGAATTTCAGTTGTGATAAAAAGAAATACAAATACAAATAATACAACACAATACACCACCAAAAACCACAACAGACCACACTGAACCACACTGCACCACAACACACCATAAGTACAACACAACACAACACACCACAAAATTCACGGTTTTCATGACAAGTAAATCATGATTCTGATTCTGGTACTGACCATATTCCTAAGGAGGCACTGGATAATGCTGTGGCACCGTGCCTTGCTGCTGGACAAGGAAGCTGGAGGTGGTCGCAACACAACACACAACACCACAATACACCACACCACACCACTACACAACAACACACCACCACCATACCACAATAACTCCCCAACACCACACCACACCACACCACAACACACCACCACCATACCACAATAATTCCCCAACAACACACCACACCACACCACACCACAACAACACACCACCACCATACCACAATAATTCCCCAACAACACACCACACCATACCACAATTCCACAACAACACACCACAATATATAAACAAACACACCCCCACCACATCACATCCCACTACAACACATCTAACCACAAAACAACATAACGCCAAACACCATTCAACACCACAACACAAAACACTGACCATATCCCTGAGGCAGCACCAGAGGCTGCTCTGGCACCGTGCCTTGCTACTCGGCATGGAAGTCATAGATGGTGACAACGCAATGCAGCACAATACACCACACCACACCATAATAATAATAATAATGACTGGGCAAGACGGGTCGTCTTTTCACTGTTAGCCGCGCAAAATTTGGCCAAGCAGAGCAAACCGATAGGCCTAGTTTGCATCAGTTTGACATGGTACAGTATATGACACCAAAAATGGTATTTATATAGCGCTGAATCTTGTGCAGAGACAAATCAAAGCGCTTTCGCACCAATCATTCACTCGCATGCATAACTCTAAAACTGGAGAAACTGAAGACAAGGAAGAGGCAGGGAAGGGAGGCTGTTTTGGGAAGAGGTGGGTTTTAAGGCCAGACTTGAAAGAGCTGAGTGTGGAGACTTGACCAAGCGTAAGAGGAAGTTCATTCCAATTGTAAGGTCCAGAGACAGAGAAAAAACTGCGGCCAACAGTCAAGTGTTTGAATCTGGGTATGCGTAAACAGAGTGGATCCGACGCCAATCGTAGTGAGCAAGATGGAGAACAGAGGTGAAGGCAGCCGCAGAGATAGGAAGGGGCAGATTTGTGAATACATTTATAACATAGAGTGCTGATCTTGTACTTTATTCTGTGTGAAACAGGGAGCCAGTGGAGATGTTGCAAAAGAGTAGTGATGTGCTCAGATTTTTTCTGACTGAGGACGAGTCGGGCATCATACCACCACACAACAGTACAACGCACTTACCCACAACACTTCCAACCACAACACAACAAAACACAACACACCACAACACTGCTGGACAGGGGAGGCTGTAGGTGGTCACAATGTACAACATAACCATTTTTACACAATACAACACGCCACAGTACAGAAGGACAACACGAGACACCACACCATACCACACCACAACAACACAAAACACTGACCATATCCCTGAGGCGGCACCGGATGCTGCTGTGGCACCATGCCTTGCTGACAATGTACAACAGAACAATTTTTACACAATACAACACGCCACAGTACAGAAGGACAACAACACGAGACACCACACCATACCACACCACAACACAAAACACTGACCATATCCCTGAGGCGGCACCGGATGCTGCTGTGGCACCATGCCTTGCTGACAATGTACAACAGAACAATTTTTACACAATACAACATGCCACAGTACAGAAGGACAACACGAGACACCACACCATACCACACCACAACACAAAACACTGACCATATCCCTGAGGCGGCACCGGATGCTGCTGTGGCACCATGCCTTGCTGACAATGTACAACAGAACAATTTTTACACAATACAACACGCCACAGTACAGAAGGACAACACGAGACACCACACCATACCACACCACAACACAAAACACTGACCATATCCCTGAGGCGGCACCGGATGCTGCTGTGGCACCATGCCTTGCTGCTGCACCGGGAAGCTGTAGGTGGTCACCTGCTGCGTTGGGGGGGGCCCCCTCTGCACCACCGTCCCTGAGGAGAGGGTGCGTCGCTTGCACACGCAGTAGATGCACACCACCACCGAGATGATGATGAAGAGCAGGATGCCCACCGCGATGGCGATGATAATGCCAACGCCCATGTTCACCGTTGCTGTTGTGTGCGAGGCCACAAAGTCAAACTTTAGTCAAGTGTGCTAGTGCAAGTTGAAAGGTATGATGAATTTGTGAGGAGGAATTTACATTGAGGGCTCTCAAAGCCATGCTTACAGAACTAATGAATCATTTACAATGATGATGATAATGAGGATGATGTTGACAAGTACATAATACTGATAATGAGAATAATTGATAATGATATAACAATAGTAAGAATCATACTGAGAATAATGAGAATGACAATAATAATAATAATAATAATAATAATAATAATAACCATACTAACAATAATAATGACAACATAATAACAATGATGATAATGATAATATCACCATCATATTATCATTAATATCATCATTATTGCTTACATACATACTTATTGTTTGCATACTTACTAAGTTACTAATAGACTATAACAATAATGAGAAGAAAATGATGATAGTAATAAACACTGATTCAGTGGGGTGTTATTTTTCTCTCAAATATACAGCTCAAAGTAAATTCATATACCGTACATGTTAACACATGCAGCTCTGTCTACATGCACCACCGCAACAAGGTCTCAGAATAATAAATTAAATAATGCCATAAACTGTGAAACTGCTCTTGCTTGTGAATCATTTCTCTGGAGCAGCTGCCAGTTTAATAAGAGTTTGTGAAACCCTGAGAATGTAAACTATGGCTCATGAACTTTGCTTTTTACCTTTCTCGCTTTCACCTGCCAGTCATGTGGCTTTTGGTTATGCATACATGTGTGTGTGTGTGTGTGTGTGTGTGTGTGTGTGTGTGTGTGTGTGTGTGTGTGTGTGTGTGTGTGTCTGTCTGTCTGTCTTGTTTGTCTGTGTGGCTGGACATGATTGAAAAGTTACACGAGTTGCTCACCACGGACCACATTTGCCTACGGTGACCCACTGTAAGCGATCTTCGTTCAGTGGTGATGGCAGAATCATATCACTGAACTTAGAGAAAGCCCGTATGGCATTTGATACAGTATGCTCGGTCAAGTACATTCATATAACCATGTTCAGTCTTTTTTTTTTTTCTCAAGGCCTGACTAAGCGCGTTGGGTTACGCTGCTGGTCAGGCATCTGCTTGGCAGATGTGGTGTAGCGTATATGGATTTGTCAGAACGCAGTGACGCCTCCTTGAGCTACTGAAACTGAAACTGTGTGTCTGTGTGATGTGTGACAATCTCAGTATCTACATCTGGTCTGGTACACTGAAAAAGAACCCCATGGCAGCATAAGTGTTGTCGTCTGTCAAAACTCTATAGTAGAAATCCACTCTGAAAGTTAAGAGTAGATGTGATGTATCGTATTATGGATTTGTTCGAACACAGTGAACTTCAATAGAAACTAATACTGGGTCACCCAGTGGGTGTGTCTGTGTGTGTGTGGGGTTTGTGTCTGTGTGTTTGAAAATGGCAAACACAAAATCACTTTACGCCCATGTCAAGTGGACGTGCATTACTATAAATATAATAATGATATCATGGTTTTTTGAAGAGAAGCACCAGATTACAAGCCGGAGTATTTTGGAAAAACTCACAGCGTGCCTGCTCCCATTGCTCATCAAAATCGTCGTTGTCAAAATTGCTATTCCAATCGTCATCAGACATAATGACAGGATGTTTGTTTCGTCCTAATACTGGAAAGCCTTGCAAGCTGCTAGATCCTGACACCGAGGTTCTTGTCACTTTGTGTTGTCTTCTTCGGGCATTCGCTTCCTAGTTGCTCGGGACGCATGCGCACGAGCTGTCCGGAAATAGGCGTTTCAGAACATTTGGGTGTCACGCCGTTTCAGAATTCAAACCATGTTTCGGTTACCGTTTCAATTTATTGCACGTTGAGTTTGTGCGAAAGTCAGGCAGTTGTTCCCTTCTTTTCATTTTTAGCAGATGTGATGTTGCACTTCGAGACGTCCATGAAGCGGATACCTGAAACTTCTATTTCCGACGAGTGAACGTGATCGTAACCGGCGTTGACTTTGCGACTGTATATTTGCACTTGAACCCAAGCATGGTCACAATGCAGTTCTTCAGTGGAAATTATATTCTTTCAAAGCATATATTTCAACGCATTCTCGACAGACCAACACAAAATGAGTTGAATGTTATACTGCCAACTGCATGTGCTCTGCGACACACGGTCAAAAGGTATCGATCGAAAAATTGTGCAAAACCCAGTGACGCAATTAAGCCGTTGCACACCTTTTGGTGTTGCCGGGTCAGTTGAGAATACCGTGTTTGAACAATTGTTTTCGAAGTCTCATACCTAAGCTCAGGTGTGTGCTTTTGGGAACTGCATGCTCGATACGGGAGCCATGTGCATCGGTACACGTGGAAAACGCTTAAACTTTCTTCTTCTTTTTCAGTTGTGTGTGTGTGTGTGTCAGTGTGCGCACGCGCGCATACTAGCTGTAGATGTGTGATTTGAGGGGTGTGTGGATGTGGGAACAAACCAAAATAATGACAGTTGCACTGAGGACGAGTTTTTCGATAGCCTCCCTAAATGCATGTCGTATGGATTTATTTTCCATCTTTCTCTCCCTGTGTGTGTCACACACACACACGCACACACACACACACACACACTGGCATACACACACGCACGCACTGACACACACACTCTCTCTCTCTCTCTCTCTCTCTCTCTCTCTCTTTCTCCGTCTCCCTCTTAATCTCTCACTGTGGGACACACACACACACACACACACTGCCATGGCACACACACACATACACACGCACACACACACGCACGCACACACACACACCACGCACACACACACACACTGGCACACACACACACACACACACACTGGCACACATACACACACACACACAGGAATATTCAAACGATGCGTCTGTAAGTTCCCTGCGCAGCATCACCACAACCAGTCAGCGTGTAAAATGCACATGGTGTCTTTTAATTAGTTACCCGTGAAGTGAACTTGAATGCTAACTCAGTCGATAAGTGTCGGTCCAGTCATTCACGTCAAAAAAAAAAAAAAAAAAAAAAACCACTGACGAGTGCACGGCGAGGGAGGGATTTTGCAGCCCACAAACGCAGAAGAAACAGAAGTTCGGGTGACAGACCAGTATGATAGCCTGCAGTTCCCCGATATTTCTTAGCCAGGAATCAGTGAAATGACCAAGGAAGTGTGTGTGTGTGTGTGTGTGTGCAACCTGTTAATGTGTGTGTGTGTGTGTGTGTAGTGTTAATGTGTGTATCAGTGTATGTGTCTGTGCGTGTGTGTACACTTGCGCCTGGCGGCGTTCGTCAGTGCGTGCGTGTGAAATTGTATGTGCATGTGTCCCGTCACGGTCACGTGCGTGTCAGTTTCTATGTGCTTGAGTGTGGGCGGCGATGGCCGTGGGGGAGTGTTCATGTTTGGACGGATGTGGGTGGTTGCGGACCGGAGCGCGCGCGCGCGTGTCAGTATGTGTGTGTGAAAGACAGACAGATTAATTGCTGAATAGTTTGAATGCCTCACAGCCAGATATTTCATACCCACGGATATATAACTGGTTAATTACTAACCAAGGAAAAAGCACTCCTTCAACTCTGTGTGTGTCGGTGTGTGTGCGCGCGCCTGCGCCGGTGCCGGTGCCGGCCGTGTGTGTGCGTGCGTGTGTGTGTGTGTGTGTGCATGCGAGTGTGTGTGCTTGCGTGCGTATGTGTGTGCTTGCGTGTGCCGGTGTTTGTGTGTGTGCGCGCGCGCGCGCGTGTGTGTGTGTGTGTCCTCCGGCCATGCCCAAGTTAGGGTACATTTGGTTTCAATGTTGCTGACGCAGCTCAACTCCGAGAATCAAGCTGGGTTGTACAACCTAAGAAGTCTACCCCGCGAGGTACTGTTGTGTCTTCTTCTTCTTCTGCGTTCACTCGTATGCACACGAGTGGGCTTTTACGTGTATGACCGTTTTTACCCCGCCATGTAGGCAGCCATACTCCGTTTTCGGGGGTGTGCATGCTGGGTATGTTCTTGTTTCCATAACCCACCGAACGCTGACATGGATTACAGGATCTTTAACGTGCGTATTTGATCTTCTGCTTGCATATACACACACGTAGGGGGTTCAGGCACTAAGCAGGTCTGTACATATGTTGACCTGGGAGATCGTAAAAATCTCCACCCTTTACCCACCAGGCGCCGTCACCGTGATTCGAACCCGGGACCCTCAGATTGAAAGTCCAACGCTTTAACCACTCGGCTATTGCGCCCGTCACTGTTGTGTCAGTTGAGGCAGTTCCCAGACTGTTCCGGAAAAACCACTATCAGGGAGTGGTGGAACAAATACTCACTCACGGGGGACCACCCGACCGCACCACCCCTTTTTTGACTCACTTGTGTAAACTAAGTGAGTCTATGTTTTAACCCGGTGTTCGGTTGTCTGTGTCTGTGTGTCCGTGGTAAACTGACTTTAACATTGACATTTTCCCTGCAAATACTTCAGTGTCAGTTGCGACACCAAGTTAGGCATAAAAATAGGAAAAATTCAGTTCTTTCCAGTCATATTGTTTAAGACAATATTGCACCTCTGGGATGGGCACAAAAAAATAAATAATGAAGCCTAATTATATGCAAACTGCATTTACTGTTTTTTGGGTTTTTTGTGTGGTTTTTTTTTTTTGTATTCTCTAAACTTGGCACTTTGATCTGATATTCTGACCCAACAACAAGAGCAGTCATTATTGTCATTTTCTGTTCAAACAGGAACTTCTTTTGCTAAACATGGAAGTTTTATTTATTTTTGCAAACGTTTTGGTACACTCGGATAGTAAAAAAAGGGAAATTACTCTGTAATTAATGCTAGGGGACTTATTTTGCTTTAAACTGATCTTTCTCATCTTAAACATTACATTTTGAAATTATACTCAATAGATAAAAAGCTTGGATTTTTTTTGATTTTTTTTTTAAGTGCATCACAAGTGAGTCTTGAAGGCTTTTTTTTTTTTTTTTTTTTTTTTTTTGCTCTGGAATGCTACCCACAGGCTGCAGATTTCGTCACAGAGGAGCTAACTATATATAAGATACATATGAGTCTGTTGACGTACGTTCCATCTGTCCCGCTTTTCATTTTCCACCGCCGCCGGGCAAGTTAAGCCACTGACGCCACGCCACGCCACACCACACCACTCCTTAGTTCACGTGCTTTCCACTTGTAAGGCCTGGCCGAACGCACACATGTACACACCAACCCACACACACACACACACACACACCCAACACACCCACACACATTCGCTCACACACACACCCCCACCCGCATAACTGTCATTCCCCGCCCTGTTGTATCATGGTCCAGTGCCAATTCCATGACTGACTGACGACTCGCGTGAGAATGACGGACGTCTCGTGTTGTTGTGTAATGCCGTCAGTCGGCCCGGGGTCAGCCGAAAGCCAGGGCTGGGATTTTTTTGTTGACCCAAGGTCACTGACTGACCCTAAGCAGATGAAAGAATAGGGGCAGACCGGACGGAGGCACAGGGAGCGAGAGAGAATGAATTAATGAATTAATGAATGAATGAATCTTTACTTTCCAACGGTGAAGATATATTGCACTTTGGCCATAACTGCTCAAAGAGACACGCAAACATATACACATATAAATGTTGTTATACTCAATACATGTATAATGTACAAGGATAACGCAGCGTTAAACTGAGAAACACGACAGACAGGGGAAAAAGAAACAGACAGACAAACAGAGAAAGAGAGGGAGAGACAGACAGACTGACAAATAGAGACAGAGAGGGAGAGACAGACAGACAGACAAATAGAGACAGAGGGACAGACAGACAGACAGACAAACGGAGACAGAGGGGGACAGACAGAGACAGAGAGGGAGAGAGACAGACAAACAAACAGGGACAGACAGAGAAAGAGAGGGACAGACAGAGAGGGACAGACAGACAGAGAAAGAGAGGGAGAGACAGACAGACAGAGAAAGAGAGGGAGAGACAGACAGAGACAGAGAGGGAGAGACAGACAGACAGAGAGAGACAGACAGACAGAGACATGGAGAGACAGACAAACAGAAAGGGAGAGACAGACAGACAGAGAAAGAGAGGAAGAGACAGACAGAGAGGGAGAGACAGACAGACAGGGACAGAGAGGGAGAGACAGACAAACAGAGAGGGGGAGACAGACAGACAGAAACAGAGAGGGAGACAAGCAGACAGAGGCACAGAGAGAGAGACTGGTGTGTGTGTGGGGGGGGAGGATGACACGCAGATCATAGATAGAGACAGTGACACAGAGAAAGAGAGAGAAAAGAGGGTAGAGAGGGAGGGGGAGGAATGGATGTGTATATATATATATATATATATATATATATATATATATATATATATATATATTCAAAAGGAATATTACTGAGCCTATATAAGGCTTTCCATAACGCTAATCAAAGCGTTTTTGGCCCTACTTGATAGATCTTTGCAAGCACCAGCAAAACTCAAGCGTGTGGGTGAAGACTCGACAACTTGTGAGGTAGGGAGTTCCACAGGGATGCACCCCCAAAATGCAAAAAAACTAGTTTTGAAAGTATCAATTCGGGTGCGCGGTAAAATGTATTTGTTTGAGCCGTATCGGCATGACTGAGGGCCGTGTAAGCAGGTGCTTTAGATATAGTTATTGTGCGTTTTGTAGAGTAATGCTTTGTTGAATTCTAGCTGTTTTTGAAGTGGAAGGATCTTTAATCTGGCTTGCTTTTCTAAAGTCGGCAGTGCGTGATCTTGGGTAGAATTAATCTGGCTGCTCTCTTGTGGAGAGAATTTAGTTTCTCAAGATGAACATCTGCAGCACAGCTCCACACAACAGACGCAAGGTTGATGTGAGAAAGACAGTGAGCGTGGAAGAACATTTTGCGAGCTTCACTGTGTACGTGAGGTTTGAGCTGATTGGGAGACAGAGACAGAGACAGACAAAAAATCAGACAGACAGAGAGAGATACAATAACAGCGGCAATGACAATGACAATGCTTTAATGTCCATTAATTAGCAATGAAGCCCTTCGGACACAGGTGCATTACAAACAACCATGAGCACAATTCCAGAACCACTTACATGTGCCTCTTACTACTACCACCACCCAACCCCCCACCCTACCGCCTCACTAAACACAAACATGCACGTACCCAAAAACACATCACCAACATCTCTCTCTCTCTCTCTCTCTCTCTCTCTCTCTCTCTCTCTCTCTCTGTCACACACACACACATGCACGCACACGCACACACACACACACACACACACACACACAATGGTTTCAGTTTCAGTTCCTCTCGGAGACATCACTGCGTTTTGACAAATCCATATACGCTACACCACATCTGCTAGGCAGATGCCCGACCAGCAGAATAACCAAACGCATTTAGTCAGGCCTTGAGTGCATGCATAGGCTATGATTTATGATTTTGTACCTATCAGAGTGGATTTCGTCTCGTAATTTTGCCATAGAACAACCCTTTTTCAGTGTGCCAAGTGCGATGCTGCACACGGGACCTCGATTTATCGACTCATCCAAATAACTAGACGCTCAGTTTGATTTTCCAGTCAACCATGAAACGAAAGGGCGAGAGCGGGATTCGAACCTAGACCCTCACGGACTTTGTATTGGCAGATGAGGGCCTGGTCTTAACCATTCTGCTACCTTCCTCAGTCGTCAAAATGGACAACAGATCATCTGTTATCTACGACGGGCGCAATAGCCGAGTGGTTAAAGCGTTGGACTGTCAATCTGAGGGTCCCGGGTTCGAATCACGGTGACGGCGCCTGGTGGGTAAAGGGTGGAGATTTTTACGATCTCCCAGGTCAACATATGTGCAGACCTGCTAGTGCCTGAACCCCCTTCGTGTGTATATGCAAGCAGAAGATCAAATACACACGTTAAAGATCCTGTAATCCATGTCAGCGTTCGGTGGGTTATGGAAACAAGAACATACCCAGCATGCACCCCCCCGAAAACGGAGTATGGCTGCCTACATGGCGGGGTAAAAACGGTCATACACGTAAAAGCTCACTCGTGTGCATACGAGTGAACGCAGAAGAAGAAGATATGTTATCTACTCTAAACTGCAGTCGCTACATCAACCTCCTTCATTTGCAATGTACATTGCTTGTTCGTGTTCGATGCATTTTTGCCCGCGGAGCTTGCACCACGTTTTCATTATTCGGAAAGAGAATATTCACCACACAATTTTGTTCATGAGTTTGACAGGATTTTTTTTATTAATAGTGTGGTTGTAATGCCGGATTTCCTTACTAGTAGACCCATATATAGTAATAATAATAATAATGGATACTTATATAGCACACTATCCAGAAATCTGCTCTAGGTGCTTTACAAAAACGCTTTTGATAACATAAAACATTATATCTAAATGTGACCACACACACACACACACACACGCACGCACGCGCACACACACACGCACGGACACACACACACACACTGCATACATCCATTTTAACATACATGTGTATCTAACAGCTACCCTAACAAATACGCACACATAGGCAGGCACAAACTTACATAAACACACGCACACACAATACACATTCATATACATGCATGTAGTTGTGGACCTGCCACAATTGAACTTATTGCTGAGGGAAAAGGTGAGTTTTGAGACGAGATTTAAAAGATGCGAGGGAATCAGAATGACGGAGGTTATCAGGGAGCTTGTTCCACGTCTTTGGCGATTGAAAAGAAAACGATCTGTGTCCATAGGTCTTACTTCTGACGTGAGGTATCCTGAGAAGTCGAGCATCAGAGGAAGAACGGAGCTGGCGAGACGGGGTATAGATATGGATGAGTTCAGAAAGATACTTGGGGCCAGATCCGTTGACTGCAGAAAAGGTCAGAGTGGATAGCTTATAGTCTATTCGATCAGAAACAGGCAACCAGTGGAGAGACTGAAGGAGAGGAGAAACATGGTCAAATATAGTACACACACACACACACACACACACACACACACACACACACACACACACACACACACACACACACACACACACTTTTTTTTTTTAAACACCGATACTGTGCCATCACCGTCAACGTCTTCACTTGCGTCACCACTGGGGGCATCATTGTCATGATTGTCGTTGTCGTTGCCCCCTTCTCTCTCTCTCTCTCTCTCTCTCTCTCTCTCTCTCTCTCTCTGTCCCACTCTCTGTCTCTCTCATTCCTCTAAGATTTGTGTTGGGAAAAGACAAGAAACCAACCCCGATGACAAAGTCGGAAAATAATGTCTTTCTCGCAATTCCGGAAGCTTAACGAAGTCAGGATACCGGCTACGCTTTCTAGCCAATCCCGCGATTTCTCGTAAAGGGAGAGAATGAAAGCGTGGTGGGATTGCGCCGGGAGAAAGAGTGGGGGCTAAGGGGGCACAATTCATCCCTCCTCGGAGGGTGATTCTCCCCGCTTACCGGCATGCCCCCTGACGGGCAATTTTCCTGACAAAACAAGATAGGTCAGTGTGCTGCTGACTTCCTCTGACATTAAATTTTCTGCTCATCCTTTCCTCCACAGGTCGACGTTTCCGGTTGTCAAACTGTTCGTCCATTGTAGGGACGAAATAAGTCTTTGTGCCGAAATTCATCGAGATACCGAGTGAATACGGGGTTGGTTGACTGAATGTGAGGAACGTGTAGCCGGGTGGGTGGCTGGGTGGGGTTGCGTGCTTGTATGTGTGTGTGTGTGTGTGTGTGTGTGTGTGGTAAACATGGATGTGAATGCGCTGACTAGACTGTGTATGGAATATTAATTTTAACCATTGTATGTATGTATGTGTGTGTGTGTGCGTTCGTTCCTCTTCATTTTAACGTCTTTCCACTTGAAGTGATATTAGACGTGTGTGCGTGCGTGCGTGCATGTGTGTGTGTTTGTGTGTGTGTGTGTTTTCTGAGAAATATGTAAATCCATGTCTTTGCTGAATTTTGGCTGATATGTTCTTGATTAATCTTACTTCACAATGCTGCATTATTGTGACTTAAATGAAATTTACATAATAGCTATGGCATGCGTTCATAAACATTATGAACGCATGCCATAGCTATTATGTAAATTTTATCAAACCAGGTATTTTAATGGCATTGTGCGCATCGCATTTCATTGCTTTTTATACAGTCTACATCATTGGGCATAGCATGTATCACATGAGTTATATACAGTGTTAAGCATATACTGCAAACCGTACTATCTTCAATGATTATTGTCCTGTCTATCTTTCAGATCTACTTTCTGTCTATTCACCATCCAGACAACTCCGTTCTCAATGAGTTCAAATGACAAGCACATACTGTGCATTCCAAAGATTCAGCGCACAAAAACTTACGGTGAACGTTCCTTCTCTTTTGTTGCACCCAAACAGTGGAATTCACTACCCTCATACCTCTGTCACGCCCCAACACCCGCATTCAAGGGACCACTCAAAGCATATCGCTTCAAAACTGCATTTTTCTCAGTAATGCGTTTTCCGGTCTGCATAATTATCCTTAGTTGCTGTGATGTGATCGCAGTGGATCTGTTATTTATGTTGATTTGTATGCATGTGTGTGTGTGTGTGTGTGTGTGTGTGTGTGTGTGGTGTGTGTGTGTTTGTTGTTGTTTTTGTTGGTTGGAGGGGGTTGTTTCTTTCTTTGCTTGTTTTGTTGTTGTTGTCTCTTGTTGTTGTTGTTTTGCTATGTTTGTTTTTATGTTATATATATATATATATATATACTTTCTCAAGGCCTGACTAAGCGCGTTGGGTTACGCTGCTGGTCAGGAATCTGCTTGGCAGATGTGGTGTAGCGTATATGGATTTGTCCGAACGCAGTGACGCCTCCTTGAGCTAATGAAATGAAATGAAATGCTATGTTTGTTTTTATGTGTTATATATATATATATATATATGTGTGTGTGTGTGTGTGTGTGTGTGTGTGTAATTTTTGTCTGTGTGTGATGCCGCCTTGCGCTTGGTGTATATTTTGACTATTGTGTATGTGATGTATTCATTTTGCTGTGGTTTGGGCCAATGTGATCAGTCAGTGACAGACTGTGATATTGCCTGTGATTGTGTGTGTGTGTGTGTGTGTGTGTGTGTGTGTGTGTGTGTGTGTGTGTAAAAACTTTTATGTCACTTATTCTTATGTTTGTGTATCATTTTATTCAAAGAATGGTGAGCCCCATTATCTGAGATGGGGACAGTGCGTTATATAAGCCTGCATCTGACTTCATTTCACATTGTTTTTATTTTTATTTTTATTTTATCTTATTTTATTTTATTTCATTTTATTTTATTTTTTATCTTATTTTGTTTTATTTTTTAACTTATTTTATTTTCATCTTGGCATTGCCCACCCCCGATGGAGTCTCCCGTCG
>NC_134906.1:4292329-4297329 GCF_041734735.1 Babylonia areolata | reverse complement strand
GTAAAGAGTATTAAAGATCGACCAATCAGTCAATCGGTGAACCTCTCTCTCTTAAAGCAATTTGAAAGAGAGAGAGGATGACGGGCGCAATAGCCGAGTGGTTAAAGCGTTGGACTGTCATTCTGAGGGTCCCGGGTTCGAATCACGGTGACAGCGCGTGGTGGGTAAAGGGTGGAGATTTTTACGATCTCCCAGGTCAACATATGTGCAGACCTGCTAGTGCCTGAACCCCCTTCGTGTGTATATGCAAGCAGAAGATCAAATACGCACGTTAAAGATCCTGTAATCCATGTCAGCGTTCGGTGGGTTATGGAAACAAGAACATACCCAGCATGCACACCCCTAAAAACGGAGTATGGCTGCCTACATGGCGGGGTAAAAACGGTCATACACGTAAAAGCCCACTCGTGTGCATACGAGTGAACGCAGAAGAAGAAGAAGAAGAAGAAAGAGAGAGAGAGGGAGGGGGAGAGAGAGACAGACAGACAGACAGAGACAGACAGAGAGACAGAAAGAGAAGGATTGGCCATTAGAATAGAAAGATGCACAGAGAGGGGGATGATTCATGATACAGTTGCCCTCACTAACAATGCAGTGCAGGATCTGCTGGAAATAATCAGATAACTAAGATGGGATGGCGAACCTTCTCTCTGTGTCCTGTTGTTTGTTAGAAGTGACGTGTCTCCCTTTTTATCTACCGGTACTTCTTCTTTTTTTTAATGTAGATGATTCAGACTGTATTTCTTGGAATCTGGTTGACGTGTCCTATCGTTGATGTGTTCCGTATTTTCCTTTCTTTCTTCTCAACAACAACAACAACAACAACAACAAAAATCTCAGAACTTCCAAGTTGCATTTTTCAATATTTCTGATTTACAGTATGTCCTGATAGTGATGTCAACTGCCTCTTTCTTTCCTAAAAAATAAATAAATAAATAATAATAATAATAAATAAATAAATATATATATGCACTGTTTTATGTGAGGCGCTTAAGTCCATCTATGGGGAGTTTGCGTCATACAAACACAAAATATATTATTATTATTATTATTATCATTACCATCATCATCATCATCATCATTATTATTATTGTTATCATTGTTGTTGTTGTTGTTATTATCATCTACATGTCCTTTTTGTCTACGAAAAAAAGAGGGTGGGTTTTTTTTCAGGGGTTTTTGTTTGTTTGCCTTTTTTTTTTCAAACCCATTAACCCTTTCACCGCCAAGCTCGCATTTATGCACAGGCGTGGTAGAGGACCCATGTCACTGAAAAAAGGTGACCATTCATTGATCTGTTATCCATGAACCTACTGCTCTTTTAATGTTCGGTGGTAGGATAGGCCATATTTTCTATTCATCGCAGGGGGGAATCCCCAGCTATTCATAGCCACTTGTCTTTTCTGTGTTTATACCACAAGGGAATTTTGTACTCTAAATTGACTGGCGGTGAAAGTGTTAACTCACTCAGTACGGCCAGTCCTCTCTTCTCCTCCACACAGACCCCTCGGATGTCCAGTGGGTGTCTCAATGACCCAACCTTTAGCTTCCGTCGTCAGAATTGTGGTATTCTTTGTCAACAGTCACCTCTTCAGTATAAGAGCCTTCCACTTGCAATATTTTGATGGTGGTAATTGGGGTGAAACGCTGTTAACGTCGTCTCTTTCGCCGTTCGTATGGAGATGTTAAACGTGATCAGAAGAAATGCCTAAGGGTTGTCAGATTCAGGGCAGGAGCTGTCAATGTGGAGAGTGGCGCGTGCAGAAGTGACGTCACAGCAGCCACGTGTTTTTTTTTGTTTTTGTTTTTTTAAGGGGTGTGTGGGGGTGGGGTGGGGAGGGGGAGGTCGGAGGAGGGGATGGGGAGGGAGGAGGGGGGAGGGAGTAGGGTGGAAGGGGGGTGGAGGGAGGGAGGGGGGGGGGAGGTTGTGTTGTACATTTTTGCACTGCTGTCAGTTGTTCTCAATGATCGAATGTCTCTTCTGTCTCTGTCTCTCTGTCTCTGTCTCTGTCCCATACATATACTCAGACCGAATTCAGTAGAATTAATGTCAAGTCCGTGAACATTATGATAATTATTGTGTCATCTATTCAAGTGTTATAATACCCCTTCTCCATGCCCACCCCTAGTCCCCTGGTTTGGAATTGTGGTCCATGGCCAAAGTTCATTAAAACATTTTCGTTCGTTCGTTCGTTCGTTCGTTCGTTCTCTGTCTGTCTGTCTGTCTGTCTGTCTGTCTGTCTGTCTGTCTCTCTCTCTCTCTCTCTCTCTCTCTCTCTCTCCCGACATTGTGCTCATGACAGACTGTGTGTCTATATTTTTGTATGACGGCATAATTATGTTGTTAAACATCCCTTCATTTAGGGGACTTGGTAAAAAATGATTAAGACCTTCATTCATTCATCAATTTTCTTCCTGTGTCATCTCTCTCTCTCTCTCTCTCTCTCTCTCTCTTTCTCTCTCTCTTTCTCTCACTTTCTCTCTTTCTCTCCCTCTCTCTCTTTCTTTCTCTCTCTTTCTCACTCTCTCTCTTTATCTCTCTCTCTTTATCTCTCTTTCTTTCTCTCTCTCTTTCTCTCTCTCACTCCCTTTAATGCCAATAAAAGATGGTTTGAAACTGGCACAGAAACACAGTCTCCCTGTCCAATATGTAACTCAGCTACTGATGATGAAAACCATTTCGTCTTTCAGTGCAAATCTTATGATGTTATTCGTAAAAAATGTATTCTTTTTGAAAAGGATTTAGTAAAAAGAGAAGATATGACAATGCTGCTCAGATCGAATGATGAAGACATCATAAAATCATTTGCTAAATATATTTCAGAAGCATGGGATTTTAGAAAGAAAATGATAAACAGAAGTTTAGATGTACAAATATGAGTAAAGCAAAATTCGTTTATTCATTTATGAAAAAAAAACTATTATAGGACATACTATTTGATGATAATTTGATAGATACACACGATTGTGTGCATGTGTATGCAAAATTATTTATTCATTTTGGATGGTCGAGCTGACCGAAGTGATCAGTTGATTTATGTTTGTCCCATTTTAGGTATATACATTATTTGTGTGTGTGATGAGAATGTTGATTTATATTATGTTTCTTTGTTTGATCTTATGTTTCCTGTTAATGCATTGTTCCCCCCTGTCACAAGGACTGTACAGTCAATGACAGTAAAACATCAAAGCGTCAAAGCGTGAAGCGTCTCTCACTCCCTCTCACTCTCTCTTTCTCTCTCTCTTTCTCTCTCTGTTTCTCTCTCTCTCTCTTTCTCTCCATCTCTCTCTCTCTCTATTTCTTTCTCGCTTACTCTCTCGCTCTCTCTCTTTCTCTCATTCTCTCTCTCTTTCTCTCCCTCTCTCTCTTTCTCTCTCTCTTTCTTTCTCTCTCTCACTCTCGCTCTCTCGCCTTTTCTCTCTCTCTTTCTTTCTCTCTCTCTCACTCTTTCTTCCCCTCTCTCTCTTTCTCTCGCTCTCTCTCTTTCTCTCTCTCACTCTCTCTCTCTTTCTATCTCTCTCTTTCTTTCTCGCTTACTCTCTCGCTCTCTCTCTTTCTCTCATTCTCTCTCTCTTTCTCTCCCTCTCTCTCTTTCTCTCTCTCTTTCTTTCTCTCTTTCTCTCTCGTTCTCTCTCTCTCTCTCTTTCTTTCTCTCTTTCTCTTTCTTTCTCTCTCTTCCTCTCTCTCTGCCTCTGTCTCTGTCTCCTTATTTCTTTGTCGCTCTTTCTCTTATATATTCTTGACTTATTATATATATATCGGAGAGAGAGACAGACAGATACAGAAAGAGACACACACACACACACACACACACACACACACACACACACACACACAGACAAGAAAGACAGAGAGAGATTGATTGAGAAAGGTGTGTGTGTGGGGGGGGGGGGGGATGACTGGTCATTATGAAAAAAAAAAAGGAGAGAGAGACATGGGGATGAGTCCTAGTTCAGTATCTGCCCCTCAACAGCACAGTGCAGTGTAGGATCAGGGGGGGGGGGGAAGGGAGAGGGGTGTGCAGAGGGGGGGGGGAGGGGAAGGGGGAAGGGGTGATGGATGGTTTCAGTGGTGGGTCTCTTGTTTTTGGATGTCGCTTTGTTCTTCTCTCTCTCTCTCTCTCTCTCTCTCTCTCTCTCTCTCTCTCTCTCTCTTTCCTTCTCTTTCTGGACGAAACAGAAACAGAAACATAGAGACACAGAGAGAGAGACACACACACACACACAAAGGCACAGAGTGAGAGACACACACACATAGACACACAGATACACACACACACACACACACACACACACACACAAGAAAGACAGAGAGAGATTGATTGAGAAAGGTGTGTGTGTGGGGGGGGGGGGGGGAGATGACTGGTCATTATGAAAAAAGCAAAAGAAAAAAAAAGAGAGAGAGAGACATAGGGATGAGTCCTAGTTCAGTATCTGCCCCTCAACAGCACAGTGCAGTGTAGGATCAGGGGGGGAAGGGAGAGGGGTGTGCAGAGGGGGGGAGGGGGGAAGGGGAGGGGGGAGGGGGACGGGGTGATGGATGGTTTGAGTGGTGGGTCTCTTGTTTTTGGATGTCGCTTTGTTCTTCTCTCTCTCTCTCTCTCTCTCTCTCTCTCTCTCTCTCTCTGGACGAAACAGAAACAGAAACATAGAGACACACAGAGACAGAGAGACACACACACAGAGACACACACACAGAGGCACAGGGAGAGAGACACACACGCACACACAGACACACACAGACACACACACACACACACACACACACACACACACACACACACGGAGACAAGAAAGACAGAGAGAGATTGATTGAGAAAGGTGTGTGTGTGGGGGGGAATGACTGGTCATTATGAAAAAAAAACAGGAGAGAGAGCCATGTGGATGAGTCCTAGTTCAGTATCTGCCCCTCAACAGCACAGTGCAGTGTAGGATCAGGGGGGGGGAGGGAGAGGGGTGTGCAGAGGGGGGGGAGGGGGAAGGGGGAGGGGGTGATAGAT
>NC_134906.1:4277329-4282329 GCF_041734735.1 Babylonia areolata | reverse complement strand
AACCAGTACTTGATACACCTTAGAAAAGAGAGAGAGAGAGAAACAGAGAGTGAGAGAAAGAGAGAGACAGAAAGAGAGAAAGAGTGAGAGAGAGAGAGAAAGAGGAACAGATTGAGATAGAGAGAGAAAGAGGGAGAGACAGAGAAAGACAGAGAGAGAGAAAGAAAGAGAGAGTGAGAGAGAAAGAGAGAGAGAGAGAAAGAGGGAGAGAGAGAGAAAGAGAGAGAGGGGGGAGAGATAAAGACAGAGAGAGAGAGAGAGAATGAGTCAGTGAGTGCTCAACATTGGGTGTGTTAGTTGAAAGAGAGAGGGCAGCTGATCGTTCTATTTCTGGCTTGATAATTTTGACATGCAAGGGGAAAAAAACAGAGAGTGAGAGAAAGAGAGAGAGAGAGAGAGAGAGAGAAAGAGAGAGTGAGAGAGAGGGGGGAGATAAAGACAGAGACAGAGAGAGAGAGAGAGAGAATGAGTCAATGAGTGCTCAACGTTGGGTGTGTTAGTTAAAAGAGAGAGAGCAGCTAGCTTGATAATTTTGACATGCAAGGGGAAAAAAAACATCCACTCTCTTCCTTCCAGATGAACCTTCGGTCAGCATTACATCACACTGTCCATTGACACGAGAGACAGAGGGGTGGGGGGAGAGAGAGAGAAAGGAGGGAAGGAGAGAGAGGGGGGAGAGAGAGAGGAAGGAGGGAAGGAGAGAGAGGGGGAGGGGGAGAGAGAGAGGAAGGAGGGAAGGAGAGAGAGAGGGGAGAGAGAGAGAGGAAGGAGGGAAGGAGAGAGAGAGAGGGGAGAGAGAGAGAGAGGAAGGAGAGAGAGAGGGGGAGGGAGAGAGAGAGAGGAAGGAGGGAAGGAGAGAGGGGGAGAGAGAGAGAGGAAGGAGGGAAGGAGAGAGAGGGGGGAGAGAGGAAGGAGGGAAGGAGAGAGGGGAGAGAGAGAGAGGAAGGAGGGAAGGAGAGAGAGAGGGGGAGAGAGAGACAGAGAGAGGAAGGAGGGAAGGAGAGAGGGGAGAGAGAGAGAGAGGAAGGAGGGAAGGAGAGAGAGAGGGGGGGAGAGAGAGAGGAATGAGAGAGAGAGGGGGAAGGAGAGAGAGAGAGGAAGGAGGGAAGGAGAGAGAGAGGGGGAGAGAGAGGAGGAGGGAAGGAGAGAGAGGGGAGAGAGAGAGAGGAAGGAGTGAAGGAGAGAGAGAGGGGGAGAGAGAGAGGAGGGAAGGAGAGAGAGGGGAGAGAGAGGGGGAAGGAGAGAGAGAGAGGAAGGAGGGAAGGAGAGAGAGGGAGAGAGAGAGGAAGGAGGGAAGGAGAGAGGGGAGAGAGAGAGAGGAAGGAGGGAAGGAGAGAGAGAGGGGGAGGGAGAGAGAGAGAGGAAGGAGGGAAGGAGAGAGAGAGGGGGAGGGAGAGAGAGAGAGAGGAAGGAGTGAAGGAGAGAGAGAGGGGAGAGAGAGAGAGAGGAAGGAGGGAAAGGGAGAGAAAGAGAGAGAGAGAGAGGAAGGAGGGAAGGAGAGAGAGAGAGAGGGGGAGAGAGAGAGAGGAATGAGAGAGAGAGGGGGAAGGAGAGAGAGAGAGGAAGGAGTGAAGGAGAGAGAGAGGGGGGAGAGAGAGAGGAAGGAGGGAAGGAGAGAGGGGGGAGAGAGAGAGAGGAAGGAGGGAAGGAGAGAGAGGGGGGAGGGAGAGAGAGAGAGGAAGGAGGGAAGGAGAGAGAGGGGGGGGAGGGAGAGAGAGAGAGGGAGGAGGGAAGGAGAGAGAGAGGGGGAGAGAGAGGGAGAGGAATGAAACAGGGTAGGGGTGTGGACAGTCAAGTGGGAAACGGTGGCAGAGAGAGACACAGACACTGATCGAGCGGACAAACACACGCACACATGGACTGACAGATATGCAGAATCACTGACATTCGCTTTTTGACTTTTTTTCTCCTTTTTTTTTTCTTTTCTGTGGACGGTAGAGTTTCTAGCTGAAAACGTTTGTTTAAATTGTTTTGGTTTTTTTCAACCCAGCACTAATGTATTCAGCCTCTCGTTGTGCTGACCTGGGTACGTGCGCAACTGCAGGCTGGCACAGAGACAAGGGGACCGGTTAACACAAGGTGTAGAAAAAAAAAAAAACTAACCACGCTGGTGCAGCACACCGCTTGAATACCTTATCTTTTCTCCATTTTCTAGTCTCCTCAGGCCCCCGACACCTCCGCGAGGTCCCTCCCACCTTGACACGCGCTCCGACTGACGCAACGTGACACCCACATCGCGGTTTCTGATTGGTTTCTGCCGACGGTCCAATCACCATCGTTGTGACGTTGTCGGCGATTGCAGCCGAGATAGGCTCGTCAATGGAATCCGCTTCGTTTGTTTAAGTCCTCTCCTTGGGAAACCACGATTTTGTGGTACGACAGGCACTCGCGACACCCAAGGAAAAAACGGTAACAGTGCAGGTGTGAATGGGACCGTGAGTCAGGTACTCGTTTAGATTCGGGAGTGTTTGTGAATGCTTGCAACTCCTGTGGCGGGTTTGGAGAGAGCCGGTGGTGGTGTGTGTGCACTGTCAAGCCCACACCCAGACAGTCTGTGACGACCGCCGCCCTTCTCACTCCACTCTGCCCCCCACTCCCTCCCCCCCCCCCCCCCCCCCCCCCCCCCCCCCCCCCCCCCCCCCCCCCCCCCCACGTCCTTTGGCTAAACTTTTTTTTATTTGTTTTGTGATCCACATCCTTCCCTCCCTCCAGTTCTATTCCCCCACCCCCCAACCACCACCACCTACCTCTACCCTCACCTCTCCTAGTACCTTCCGCTAAAGTATCGGAACTGATCGTGGCTTGAAAGAAGCCTATATAGCCAGCAGACGACCGTACACGTGTGTAGACAGAGGGAAGGGAGAGGTCGAGAAAAGAAAAAGTCAACATTCCAAACAGTCCGACCACCAGCTAAAACCACTGCGAGACCTGAAAGCTGAGATCGGCGAGTGTTGTAGCGGTGGTGATTAAGTCTTCTTCATTTTCAAGTAAGGAGTAGGAACAAAGAATTTCAGTTTATTGTGGGTTTTTTTTATAAGTATGTCAAAAAAGTCTTCCATTTTCCTTACCTATATTTTGTGTTTAGCCTCAAATAACTTTCATTATTCCGTTCTTCGAAAAGCAGACGACAGTTTATTTATCAAGTTCTTCCATTTTGATTGAACAGATTTGTGTTGATTTGCCACAGCGGTTCACCACCAAAAGACAATCAGATTTAACTTCACATTCTTTCGGCCGCAATAATCAAACCAGTACTCCGCACAGAAATGAGCATTTGTAGCAGTACGTTTGGCTTGGGGCCCCGTTTCTAGCTTGAAGGGCAACGTGTGGGAAAGAAACCGTGCGTTGTGTGTGTTGTGTGTACCTGTCGGTGTGTGTGAGTGTGAATTTTGTACGAGTGCTGGTGTGTGTACACGTGGCGTGCCGGCTTTGAGGACGAAGACGAAGAGAGAGGCCGTAGTGATTTGTTATAGCTGTGTTTGTGGTGTGTGACAGAACACGAGGGTACGTGTTGACTCTGTGTACGAGTTTGTACGAACTGAACCTTTTACCTGTGGGAAGTGTCGCAATCGGAAGATCAGCCCATCGACTTCAAAACAGGTGAGTGTGTGTCCGTGTGATCATCATCACTACGTGTTCCGCGTGTGTCATTGTACATGTATATCCGTATTGTGTTCTACTGCTCGCAAACCGTTGTTTTGTTGTTGCTGTTTTTCATTTAAAGACACAGCTTTATTTACACTGACAGAGCTGTAGAAATATGCCAAATGGCCGCAAATAGTTTAGTGAATTTAACACATTCTGTTTCACTGGGTCAAAGCATGCGTGCGTGCGTGTGTGTGTGTGTGTGTGTGTACTGTGTGCGAACGCATATAGTGGTGTGCCTCTGTGTGTGTGTGTGTGTGTGTGTGTGTGTGTGTGTGTGTGTGTGTGTGTGTACTGTGTGCGAACGCATGTAGTGGTGTGCCTCTGTGTGTGTGTGTGTGTCTGTGGCGCGAATTTCGCGAATTTCTCTCTCTCTCTCTCTCTCTCTCTCTCTATGTATATATCTATATATATATATATATATATATATATATATATATATATTATAATTTTTTTTTTAATTGCACACACGTATAATAATTAGATATATAGATACAAAGATAGAAAGATACAAAGATAGATACAAAGATAGATGGATACATTTTATCACCATGTGCATCAGTTGTTATGCTTTATCATTGACAACCATAAGTTAAGTCAGGTGTAATTCTGGTAGATCTTCTTCTTCTTCTTCTCCTTCTCCTTCTGTATTTTCTATCAGTGGATACCTGTGTTAGTTTGTAAGACATAGAAATGGTAATACCCGTGTCGAATTACTGAGAAATGCTCTTTCAATTTTCTAAAACTGAATGGGAATTTTCCCTTCAGCTGTCACGAGAAATAGCAAGCACGATAGGTGTTTGGAATTGCGAAACAACTGTGATCTGTCGTTTTGAAGCTTAATCTCCCCCCCCTGCCCCCTTCCCCCCTCTTCCCCCCACGCCCCTCTGAGGAACAAATACCCATTGAGGAATTTTTAACAACACCCCACCCCCCTTTCTCCTAATGTACATCTCATCCCCCTCGCTCATCAGTTTTTGTTGTTAAAAATTAACTCACTCAGTACGGCCAGTCCTCTCTTCTCCTCTACACAGATCCCTCGGATGTCCAGTGGGTGTCTGAATGACCCAACATTTAGCTTCCGTCGTCAGAATTGTGGTATTCTTTGTCAACATTCACCTCTTCAGTGTAAGAGCCTTCCGCTGGTAATATTTTGATGGCGGTTATTGGGGTGAAACGCTATTAACGTCGTCTCTTTCGCCGTTCGTATGGAGTGAGTTAAGCCGGAAATGTGTGGGGTTTTTTTGTTTTTTTTCTTTTCCCCTCAAGGGCCTGGATTTAATTAAAATTCTTTTGGGTTATAAATGGATATGGTATTTATTCTCTTTCTACTCCCCTCCTCTCTCTCTCTGTCT
>NC_134906.1:4269829-4272329 GCF_041734735.1 Babylonia areolata | reverse complement strand
CTGATAACCTGAAAGAAAATAAAGAAAAGCCTTCGGAGAGGAAGTAAAGAAGTGGATATTTCCTGTGCGTGTGTATTCGCTTTGATTGCGGGCAATAACAGTGAGGTGGATGGGTGTGGTGTGGTGTGTGTGTGTGCGGGGGGGGGGGGGGGGGAGGGGTGAGGATGTGCGGAGAAGGGGCCGTAGGCAGGCAGTAAATTGGGTGAAACGTAAATCTGCCACTTCGAGTGTTCGAAAATAATTTTTCGAAACTTTTTTTTTCTTTATTGCGGAGCTGTGTCTGTACCAGTAGTGTAGCCAACGTTTATGCAACATTCTCTGTCTGTCTGTCTGTCTGTCTGTCTCTTCCTTTCTCTCTCTCTCTCTTCCTTTCTCTCTGTCTTTCAGTTGTATCTGTCTGTCTGTCTCTGTATCCGTCTGTCTGTCTGTCTGTCTGTCTGTCTGTCTGTCTCTCTCTCTCTCTCTCTCTCTCTCTCTCTCTCTCTCTCTCTTCCTTTTTCTCTAGCTCACTCTTTCAGTCTGTCTCTGTCTCTTTCTGTGTCTGCCTGCCTGCCTGCGTGCCTGTCTGTCTCTCTGTCTGTCTGTCTGTCTCTCTCTCTGTCTGTCTGTCTGTGGTAATACATCGAATTGAATACTCCCAGATTCGGTATTCAGTGAAGTATTTGTTCCCTGTATTGTGCTACGTTTGTTTCCTGGTGTTCTGTGTTTTTGTTCCGATCTGTGTGAGGGATTTGGTTACACTTTGCATGCAAATCGAATTTGTTTCAAGCTTGTTCCAAGCATTTGTTTCCTGTCTGTAAAACAGCAGTTTGTGTTCCCACTTCGACATGGGCTTTGTTCGTTATTTCAGTAATGTTTATGCACCCGTTTGCTCGATGATTTCTTCATGGATCATAATTTTTTTTTTTAGTGTTGTGAACGTCTTTCCTTCCATCGATCTCAGGTGTTTATTTGATTATGGATACTTTGTACCGAGGTGTTTTCTCATTCAGTCGCGTGATGTTGCGAATAATATGTTTTTCACATGTTGTAAGGTATTCATTCACTATATAGTGGATACAGCGTGCTGGGAATGCCTTCCCACGTATTTCTGTGAGGTTTTCATTTACGTAAGGATACACAGTTTTCAGTTTCAGTTTCTCAAGGAGGCGTCACTGCGTTCGGACAAACCCATATTCGCAACACCACATCTACTAGGCAGATGCCTGACCAACAGCTTAACCTGGTGCGCTTATTCAGGCCTTGAGTCCATTCACACATATACACACACATATATATATATATATATATATATATATATATATGGTGTATACCAATTCTTCTGCAGAATTTTACCAGAGGACAAAACTTTCGTTGCCGTGGGTTCTTTCCAGTGAGTGAAGCGCGTGCTGTATACGGGACCTGTCGGTTTGTCGTCTCATCCGAGCGACTAAACGCTCAGTTCGATTTTCACGTCAAAGAACGGAGAAAGGGAGAGAGCGGGGTGTGAACCCAGACCTTCGAGGACTCTCTATAATTATTGGCGTATGAGCGTCTTAACCATTCCGCCACCTTCTCCTCAGGGATATACAGGGACTAGATAATCATCAGTGACGGAAATGACGTCACTACAGGTGAAGACGTCATGTCGGTCGATCGATTGCCGGAAGTGGGATCGTTTCGACAAGGAAGTGAACGTCATCGGGAGATGAGTGAAACGAACGTCACTCAAGCGGCCCCTTTAGTAGTGTTGCGAAGTCGTGTACAAACTTGCTCGGGTCGGCGAGGAATTTCGAGAACCCCCCACCCTCCTCTAAACAAAAAAAGTCTATTCCGTGCGATCTGCGCAATACACACACACACACACACACACACACACACACGTGCGCATGTGAACATTTGCCTTCTATCATAGTCAACTATGATACCATACGAAGCAATACAATTCAACTCAACACAACACACCACAGTACAGTGCAATGCGATGCAGTACTACTACACAATACAGTATGATATGACACGATATAATATAATATAATGTAATGCAATAATACATTCAGTACAATACAACACAGTGTAATGCAGTACAAAGCAGAAAGTACTGTTCAACACAGCACTACAGCTCATGCCACTAATGTTCCCTGTTGCCCAGTTTGCCGCCAAAATGCCACCCACCCACTTCCCGCTCACACGGATGATAATAGGAGTTGCGGTCCTTGCTGACAAGGCCACGATGACAACAATAGCAGATCACATGGTGCACAATGCCGGGAGATGGCGCTATCTCCATCCGGGTCCTGTCATGGCCTTTCGCTTTTTTGTTTGCTTTTTTTTTTTTCTTTTTTTTTTTTTTTACGAGGGGCCATTGTCTTATCGATTTCCGCTTCTACTATTCGGCGACAAACCCGTCACATTGTTGTTGACATCCCCGTATAGTCATAGCCGACCTCGGATGTAACAGAGACAATAGTAAAAGTGTACAGTACCGAAACCTTCCCCCGCAATAGACTTTGGTTTTTCT
>NC_134906.1:4259829-4262329 GCF_041734735.1 Babylonia areolata | reverse complement strand
AATTCAAAGATGTCATAAACAGTTAGTGAAAGGTTTGCTCTTTCCATTGATACCATTGAAAGGTACTTCAAACGTATCACGAACAGTCAGTTAAAGGATTGCTATTTCCATTGATACTATTGGAATGGGAATTTTAAACGTATCATAAACAGTTAGTGAAAGGTTTGTTCTTTCGTTGATACCACTCGAAAGGTAGACTGCAGACTGGCAGTGTATCATAAAGAGTTAGTGAAAGATTTTCTCTTTCTATTGATACCATTGGAATGCCGGGAACTCAAACGTATCATAAACAGTGAAAGGTTTGTTCTTCACATTGATCATCCATCAGAATGGGAATTCAAACGTATATGATCATAAACGGTGAATAATTTGTCCTTTGATTGATGCCATTGGAATGGTGAATCAAAATGTATCATGAACAGTGAAAGGTTTGCTCTTTCCATGGATACCACTGGATATAAGTATGCTATATATTGGGTATATGCCATAGGCTGTATCTTGGGTGTATGGTTTAAGGTGCATCTATCTGGGGCATATGCTGCAGGCTGCATCTTGGGTATATGCTATAGGCTGCATCTTGGGTATATGCTATAGGCTGCATCTTGGGTATATGCTATAGGCTTCATCTTGGGTATATGCAGCATAACATCTTGGATATATGCTTTAGGCTGCATATTGGGTATAACTGGACATCAACAAGCAGTGTCTGGGCTCTGTGTTGAAGGTGAAGTTGGTTGGTTCAGTAATGTGCTATAACTGCCCACGATTCGTGAAAGCGAACGTGTGTGAACCTTCTCCTTGGGATGGATGGAAATCAGTCTTGGGAATTTCCGAGGCCCCAGAACTGGTGCAAAGAGCGCCATTGGGCATGACACGCAAAGGGGTGTGTGTCCGAAGCTGGCAAAACCAGCACTTCTTCGGCACTTACCTTTTTATATCCTTTAATTTTATTTCATTTTCAAAAATCTATTTGTTTATTCCTCTATTTATTCATTTATTATGTTTTTATTCTTTTATTTTATTTAATTCATTTTGTTGTTATTTTGCTGAAAGCATTTGATTTTTCCATTTTCTGTTGTTTTCTGCTTAATGGTGTTTTTTTTCCTGCTAAAGGTTTTGTTTGTTTTTTTTTCTCCGAAAATAACCCCATTTCAATTGTGATATTTTCTTCAACACTGGTTATTTCTTTTGCTGGACTAGTTGACGTTTTCTGGTGAATTCGTTTTGTGCCTTTTCTTTTCTTTTTTTTCTTTTTCTTTTTTTTCTTTTTTTTTCTTTTTTTTTTAAATCGCTGGCGGCCAAGCTGCCCACGAGATCCTAAGGAAGGGGACATGGGCGGTGCTAGGTGACAGCTAAATGACGGGGTGGGTTCCGTAGTGTAGTCGAAGCTGATCAAATTGATCACCAACTGTGTCTCCAATCCACCCCCCTCCCCCTCCACACACACACACACGCACACCCGCCCTTCCAAGGGATCAGAGAAAGCGTGATTGGGAAGGAAGTCTTGTGTGCTCTGCCATTGTCTGAGCCTCACGACAGTGTCTGGGCTTTAGTGACTGTGATAGAGAGGGGTAAGGGAGGTGGGGGTGCGGTGGGGGGGGGGGAGGTTGGGGGGTGTAATCCCTGCCAGGGAGTTCTCAGCCCCTTGTGTGTGAAAAGCGAAACCCAAACAACGTGACTCTTTTGTTGTACAGTACATGATTTTTTTTTCTTTCTTTCTTTCTGTGTTTCCTTCTTTTTAATCTTCAGTTGCATTCTTTCTTGACAGAAACTTGTTTTTCATCCTCTTTTCCCCTACTTTCTTTCCTTTTTTTTTTTTTTTCTCCCTCGGTCTTTTTCTCGGTTAGTTTTCTGATCCCAAGCCATAAATAAATAAATAAACTGCGACAAACGCATTCCACTCGTACACAGTATGTTGTCTCTGTGTGTGTGTGTGTCTCTCTCTCCCCTCTCTCCCCCCTCTCTCTCTCCTCTCTCTCTATCCCCTCTCTCTCAACCCTCTCTCTACTCTCTTCCCTCTCTCTCTCCCTCTCTCTCTCTCCCCTCTCTCTCTCCTCTCTCTCTCCTCTCTCCCCCTCCCCTCTCTCTCCACCCTCTTCCCCCCCTCTCTCTCTCCCCCTCTGTCTCTCTCACCTGCAGCATTTGGTAGGCTCCTCTTGCATTTGTCCCTTGGTCTGCTATCTTTATTTTTCTCTTCAGCATTATTATAATGATTATTAGTTAGTTACGTTATTTAGTTTGTTATGTTTAGTTCTACAGCAGATCAGTTTCGGCGCGTATGGTTCAGCCCGCACACTGTAAGGCCTCCTCGAAAATGAAACTGAAAAATACTGCGTGATCACAAAAGCCTTCCTTTGTTGTAAGCACCGAACGTGTGTGTGTCTCTCTCCTTCCCCCTCCCCTCCCCCCCCTCTCTCTCTCCACCTCCTCTCTCTCTCCTCTCCTCTCTCTCTACCCCCCTCTCTCTCTCCTCTCTCGCCCTTTCTTTTTTTCTTTTTTT